>NC_051446.1:25268947-25277847 GCF_001649575.2 Kryptolebias marmoratus
AACCCGGTCCTGTTGGAGCTCTGAACCCGGTCCTGTTGGAGCTCTGAACCCGGTCCTGTTGGAGCTCTAAACCTGGTCCTGTTGGAGCTCTAAACCTGGTCTCTGAACCTTCGGCTCTTGCTCCGTCTGCTTCAGGGAGTGACAGACAGCTGTGTGGTTACCATGGTAACAGTAACAAACTCTTCGACACTTTAGATGTTAAAATGTTTTTTTTTATCTTAAATTATTATAAATTAATGTTGGAATCAGGTCAGCAGTTGCATCGACTCTTTAACATTCAGAAAATTTATTTTTATTTTGTTTTTATTTAACAGAAAATATTTAAAAAGGTAAAAAAATATATTTTATTAGTTTATCGACCAAATAGCCACAGAAGAAACAAGTTTATTTTAAAATAAATTATTAAAAACTGGTTTTAAAAGAGGAAACTTAAGCTCAAACTCAGTGTTTTAAAATAACCCGGAAATAAAAGGCGGAAGAGGGCGGGGCTTAGAGCGCGCACCTGCCGGTTAGGCCCCGCCCCCTCCGTCTGCTCTTATTTCAAAAGTAAAAAAGAAAAACAGGAAGAAACGAACTCGGAGCCGAAACCAGCGGCGAGACGTGTCCAGGTGAGTCCTCTGAGCCGAATAGAGTCGGACCGAACCGAACCGGGTGGGTTGAAGGTTCCGAACCGGATCAGACCTGCGGGAAGTTCGGGTCGGACCCGGACCAGGACCAGGATCTAAGGTGGACCCGTTTCCCTGCAGCTCACGAAGACCCGAACCTTCCTGTCTGACCCACATCAGCTGAGCGGGACCGGGGGTTCTCAAGGTGCGGTTCGGGAGCCCGTGGTGGGTCGTGAAACATCCAGTTTGGGGTCTTGATGAGATCTACAGAAACCTGAACAGGTTTGACAAAGTTTTCAGCTTATTTAGTCACAAATATATATGTGTGTAATAATTTATAGCTTTTATTTAATCAGAAATATACAACCTAAAGGAATCAGATGTTTTAAATGTTAAGAAGAAAACCGATCTGATTTTGTGATCCAGAGACAAATAATATGATACGATTTGTTCCTTTAGGAAAATATAATTAGTATTGATCTTTAAAACCCACAAAGGTCACTGAAAAAACTGGAAACTGACAAAAATAATAAGAAAAATGACTAAAAATGAACAAATGAAAATCAGACAGAATTATTTAAAAACAAACTTATTAAACTGACAGGTGTCCCCAGGTGTCCCCAGGTGTCCCCAGGTGTCCTCAGGTGTCCTCAGGTGTCCCGGTCCACTCCTCCAGCTGTCTCAGGTCTGAAGGCTTCCTCCTCCAGATGTTTCAGCTCCTTCCACAGATGTTCAGCAGGATTTAGATCAGGGCCCAGAAGGCCTCTTCAGAACGGTCCAATGTTTGGTTCTGACCCGTTCTTTGGGTCCTGATCCTGTTGGACCCATGAGCTGAGACTGAGACCGAGCTTTCTGACTCTGAGCAGCACATCTGGCTCCAGGAGGCCTTGATAGTCTTGAGGTTTCATTGGACCCAGAACAGAACCAGGACCAGAACAGAACCGAGCCTCCTCCATGTTCCCCTGTAGGTTCAGGGTTCTGGTCTTTGATTCTGGTTCGGGTCTGTGGACACAGAGCTGATGGGACATGTTGACAAAAAGCTCCAGTTTTGTCTCGTCTGTCCAAAGGACATTGTCCCAGAAGCTCTGTGGACTCTCAGTCTGTCTTCATTGGTGTCCTCCTCAGTCGTCTTTGGTCACCATTCGTATACATTGTCTCTTCAGTTTTTCACCAGTTGTCCTCTTGTGGACATGTCCATGGAGGCTGTCTCCAGTCCTGTGGAGTCTCAGGGACATCCAGCTGCTTGGAGACGGTCTTCTAGTCTTTACCTTCAACCTGCTGTCAATCATTGTCTTTCTGAGCTGCTGAGACAACTCTGTCCTCAGCTTCCTGTCCCTCAGCTGCAGGAGTTTGATTGTTTCAGCTGACAGCTGGAATAAAAGGCTGAGGTGTGAAACAGGTGCATGGTGGCTGATTTACATATTTCTAAATGTTTGGTGGCAGCAGGTATGTGTGGAAATTCAGGTTCAGATTTGAGTCTGGCTCGTCGCCACCGGAGTCTGTTTTTAGAAGAAGAAATCCATCCGAGCCGTGGTGTTGTTGTTCCTGCAGCTCCGAGCTTCTTTGTTTACAGCAAACCTGATTCCTCACCTGGTTTCACCTGAACGGCAGAAAATCTGAAACAAGATCAAAGAAAAAGTGAAATCGGAAACGACTGGTTTGTAAAAATGCTACAAATCCTCAATGTTTGATTTCATTCCTGCTGTTCAAAGACAGATCAGAGTCAGAAAGGTGTTCTGGGTAAAAAGTCTTTCAGTTTCAGGACCAAACGAAACGGATCTGCTTCTGAAATGAGTCAAACTCGACCGAAAGAGAACAGAAACACCCAACAGGTTCCGCTGAGTCATTATTTATGAAACAAACAAAAAGTCAAATACACCCCGACGCCAGGGCGGAAAGACATCAGCAATGACCTCAGGAAATCAACCTGGGAGTGATCAAAGGTCATCTGGAGTCCATTGTTCCACAGAGAGGAAGAGGAAACATTTAAGACAGATTCACCCTGAAGGTCAGACCGTGCAATGAGCTCCATCTCAGAGTCTACAGGCCTCAGTTAGCAGGTTTAAGGTCAAAGGTTAAAGCCTCTAAAACATCTGAATGGAACCAGAAGACTTCTGGGCCAGAACCAGACCAGACCAGAATGCCCTGCAGCTGTCAGCACGGTGGTGGAGGGCTGATGGTTTGGGCTGATTCTGGAGTCAAACAGGAAGAGATGAGAGTTCTGCTGCTGGAGGAGGTTCTGCTGGATAAATAATGACTCAGTTTTGTTTGTTTTTGTTCTCCTGAGGTCAGATTTGGATCGTTGTAGAACCTGTTCTGTTTTTGTCAAACCTCAGAACCGAAGGAGGACTTCAGGAACTTCAGGTTTTAATCTTTGAGGAAAACAAAGTTCCTTAAATAAACATTCGACTGGTTTTCATGTTTCTCCTGTTTGGGTGGAGATGACCCCTGACCTCCTCCTCCTCAGGTAACATGATGGAGGTGGCAGGACCCTGGACAGAAGTGTTTGAGGACTCGTCCCTCGGAGGAGATGACATGTTGACTCTGGCTGCTGAGGTTCTTCCCGACCCGCCGTCTGTCCGCCGCTCCCAGCCCGTCCGGATCGCCTCGAACAGGTGAGCCGACAGTCAGCTGACAGGAAGTCTCTGCGTCTGTCCTCTGCAGGAGGTGCTGAGGCCTGACTGACTCCGCCCCCTCTGTCTTTACTCACCTGTTTACCAACAAACACTGAGACCAGGCGGCCATCTTGAATTAAATCTTTAAGGCGGTGGGCGATATGCATTCCTCCGAGGAAGGCTGAAGCGATGTTCTGACAGTTACCTGTAGTTTATATGATTTCTAGTGTTTGTAGGTAAATAAAAGATAAAATAAATAAAAACCAGTCAGCTCACATTGATGATTTTATTTTTTTCCCAGGATGAGAGGTGGAGACCCGTTCTCGTCCGTTCCCTCCATACCCAACCCGTTCCCAGAGCTCTGCAGCCCATCCAAGTCCTCGGCTCTGATTGGCTCCCTCCCACAGCCGCCCAGCGACAAATACGTGAGTCTTCCCCGTTTAACCACGGAAACGAGGAGCGGCAGATCCCAGATCAGCCTAATGTTACCAGAGTGTTAAACCTGTGTCATCCAAGGCGGCGGGCGATATGCATTCCTTCAGACGTTCATTCTCTGCTTGACTCAGGCATTAAAGGGACAGTTCTGCTGTTTTTAGGCGGCTGTCTCTGCAGCAGACGGCAGTCAGAGTTGGCTCAGTTTGGAGAATCTGGGAGAAATTCTCACGTAGGAGCCGAACTCTGAAGTTCTGCACCAGCTGGTTGTTGGTTATTCATGTTGAAGGTCGGCCATGTTGGACCCAGTTTCCAGTCTTGTAGTTCAGAGTTTCTGATTGGAAACATCTTTTCACGGCTCTGAAAGTTTTAAGGTTGTTTGAAGTCCCTGAAGTTTCCACTGATTCTTCAAACGTAGAAACAATAAAAAAAGCTGCAAATCGGACCGCGAGCCGGGTCGGACTGTACAGATGTTTGATTCATGAGAGAAATGATGTTTTCCCTCCTGACATCAGGCTCGATCTTTATTTGTTTTTATGTGTTTCTCAGAGTCTGAGAATAAAACTCTGACATTTGTTCCGTCTTCGCTGAGCTCTGGAATCTGTCGTCTTGGCTCGTATTGTTGGAGACAAGACAGAGTGAGTCAGAGAGAAACGTTTCTGCAGAAAGACTCGTCTGCGGTCGGCTCGCCCAACCCGCCTGCTCGTTCGGCAGGTTTTTTTTGTTTTAAAGCACGTTGCTGGATGCAGACGGCGTGTCATGAACCCGCTCTCGGTTCACGTCTGCTTCTCAACCTGATCCAGAGAAAAGTCAGACAAAAACAGTTCCTGTGAGAGGAAACCTGACTCACCTTGTGTCTGTTTGAAATTAGTCTTTTAGGGTTTTTACTGAACTCGATCTGTTGGAGGGAAGCGTAACTAAAGGGGAGAGATGGTTACAAAGAAACGAGCAGTTTCTAATTTGAATAAAGACAGAATTTAATCCAGAAAACCAACAATGATGTGAAAACAATCCAGAGTTTGGTTTTGTTCTCTTAAGGCAAACAGAAAACTTTCAGTCAATTAATCAATCATTTAACGAGCCTCCGGATGTCAGGGACCAGATGGTGGATCTGAGCTGCTTTTATTCTGAAATGGAAGAAATATAAAATGACCATCGATCATCTGGAGCTCCACGCGGGGTGAGGACAGAAGAAGAGGACATATCCACATGTCCACGGGTCCGTCTTCAGTTTGTCAGTGAAGCTCGAAATGATTCAGAGAAGTCCTGGAGTCTGCTGAGTGCAACACCATCCCCACAGTGAGGCACGGAGGGGGAAACATCAGGGTTTGGGGCACAGAACGACCAACGGACCCGGCCGTGTGCCATGAAATCCTGAACAAGAACCTTCTTCCCTCGACCAGAGTGGGTCAGAACCCTCCTGAAGACCAACGAGAACGTTCCCAACAAAGTTTCTTTACCAAGAACCGAGTCGGGTCCAGTTTTAGGTTTACGTGTAAGTCAGACTGTATTCTGTTATTTGATATTTTTACAGAACTAAACTCAAAGAACTGGTTCTCAGATGGATCTTTAGACTCTTTGTTGAGCCGTTTATATTAACTCTGCACATCTTTGCACCTTAACTCTTCCTTCCTGACGTTTATTGAAAGTAAAAACCTCCTGAAGTCGTGTTTTCCTGTCGGAACCTCGGTTCCGCCTGAAGTGAAGCGTGTGCCTGTCTCCCCAGCTGATCAGGGTCTACGGAGAGGACGTGAACTGTAAGTCGGTGTGGGTTGGCCGGCGAGCCACGGCCCGGGACGTGTGCCACATGTTGGTCCAGACGGCGCACTGCGTGGACCAGGAGAACTGGGCTCTCCTGGAGCACCACCCCACGCTGGCTCTGGGTAGGACCGGGCGCCGGCATCCGCCAGGAACGGGGCTGCGACTCCGGGCTTCTCATTCTCGCCCTGTCGTCCGCAGAGAGATGTCTGGAGGACCACGAGGTCGTGCTGGAGGTTCAGGGCACCTGGTCTCCAAAAAACAACACCAGATTCGTCTTCTGCAAAAACTACGCAAAATACGAGTTCTTCAGGAACCCAACGGTAAAAACAGACGAGGTCCAGCTCTTGAGTCGGTTCCTGACAGAAATGTGACGATGATCCTCTGCTTCCAGCTTTTCTTCCCGGAGTCGATGATCTCTGACAGCGCCGACATCGGCAAAGAGCTGACGTCCTCCGAGCTCATCCAGGTAAACCAGCACCTGCTTGATCAGAAACACGTCTCTGGATCTGCTTCCTGACAACATTTAGGTTTTATGAAGGGTTAAAGTTTATTTGCAGGCCTGTAACCCAATTCAGTCAAAACAAACTTTTTAAATTAAATTCTTTAAGGACTTTTTGCTTCTCAGTTCAAACTAAAGGATTCAAAGTTTGTTGGGATTAAAACATCTGTAAGAGCAACATCTGGAAAACAAAAATCAGCTGATCTCAGAATATTCATCAGTATTATTGGATGTTTTTCTGACACCGTTCAGCTCTGAGCTGAACTCACATGCAGATCCCTCTCCCTGCCCTCCTTCAGAAGCTCTACCTGCAGGTGTCAACATGTCTCCTGATCCAGAAACATTTCAGAGCTGAAATAAAACTTTCTGCTGATCCTGATTGAAGCTGTGAGTCGGATATTAACGAGCTCAAACTCGTTAATATCAGCTTTCCTCTGTCAGTAAAAGAAATGAATAAATCCGGTTCTCCCGGCAGAACCTGCTGCGGTCCGGGACGTGTCCGGAGATCCAGGGCTTCCTCCACGTGAAGGAGTCCAGCCGGAAAGCTTGGAAGAAAGTTTATTTCTTCCTCCGGCGCTCCGGACTCTACAGCTCCACCAAAGGCTCGTCCAAGGTGGGAAAACCCGGGAAGCTTCAGGAGCGTTTCCCCGACGCAGAGGTTCTGACCGCCTGTCGTTCTGGTTCTACAGGAGCCGCGACACCTGCAGCTCGTGGCCGACCTGGACGACCTGAACGTGTACTCGGTGGTGAACAGCCGGAAGCTGTACGGAGCTCCTGCAGACTTCACCTTCTGCATCAAGGTAAAACCGAACCGGGACCGGGGTCCGGGACCGGGTTCCAGGACCGGGTTCCAGGACCTTTCTGTAGGACGCAGCAGAAGAAGCTCTGTTCTGAGTCTGATTTAGTGTCATTTTAAAAACGATAGAAGAAAAAATGTTTAGGTTTCAGTTTTTAAGATGGTTCTCAGGTCAGTGACTCGTTTGGATGGTTTTAGACACTAAATGCTCTAAAACCTCAGCAGCCTTTTATTTTAAAACAATTAAAAATGATTCAGAAAAGGAACCGTTTTATTAATCAATTAAACATCAGCAACAAGAAATAAGATCCTCCACGCCAGCCCATGTTGGACTTGTTTTAAACTGTGTGTGTGTGTGTGTGTGTGCAGCCTCCCAGGAATCCCACCCGTGTCCAGGATCTGAAGCTGCTGTGTGCTGACAGCGAACAGACACGGACCTGTTGGACGTCTGCGTTCAGACTCTTTAAGGTCCGGATTTACTGACCGCTGGTTTCATTTGAAGCTTCTCCTCCGTGTTCTTCCTGAAGTAACGTGCAGTGTGTGTGTTTCTGTGTGTGTTTCTCTGTGTGTGTTTCTGTGTGTGTGTGTGTGTGTCTGTCTGTGTGTGTGTTCAGTACGGGAAGCAGCTGCAGTGTAACTATCAGCTGTCCCAGTCGGCTCCACGGAGCCCGGAAGGCTGCAGCCTCTCATACAGATTAGTGAGTTCATCCTGATGCAACAACGTGATGGAAGCTCTGGTTTCTGTGTGCTGCTGTGTTGATCTGTGTGTGTGTGTGTGTGTGCAGTCCAAGTCTGAGGATACGCTGGTGGCCATGGACTTCTCGGGGAAGGCTGGAGGACGAGTCATCCAGAACCCGACGGAGGCTGAGAGTGCAGAGAGGGAGGAGGGACGGGCCTGGAGGGTGAGGACAGGAAGTCCGCCCCCCTTCACTTTAGAACATAATTAAAGGTTCTACAACGATCCAAATCTGACCTCAAGTTTACAAAAACACAACAGTTCACTGAGTCATTATTTACTAAACAAAAACTGGGTCCAGCTCCTGACCCAACAGAACCTCCTCCAGCAGCAGAACTCTCAGTGGGTTCCTGGTTGTGGAGGAGTTGTGGCCCACTCTTCTTTCCAGCGTTGCTTCAGCTCTCTGAGGTTCTGGTTCTGGTTCTGGACAGATGGCCTCACATCTGACTCCAGAATCAGCCCAAACCATCAGCCCTCCACCACCGTGCTGACAGCTGCAGTGCATTCTGGGTAAACATCTGTCCTCTGCTCTGGTTCTGCTCCAGAAGTCTTCTGGTTCCTTCAAGTCGAGCTGCCATGTTGTTTTTAGAGAGAAGAGGCTTTAACCTTTGACCTTTAACCTGCTGACTGAGGCCTGTAGAGTCTGAGATGGAGCTCACTGCACGGTCTGACCTTCAGGGTGAATCTATCTCAAATGTCTCCTCTTGTGAATAATCTTCCTCTCTGTAGAACGATGGACTCTAAATGACCTTTGACCCCTCCCGGGTTGATTCTCTGAGGTCATTGCTGATGTCTTTCCGCCCTGGCGTTGTGTTAACTCACACCTGCAGCTCCAGAGCAGCAGAACCTGATCCTGAGGCTGGAACCAGTTTTTTTTCTCCCAGATTTAACTTTTAGTTGAATAAATAACGACTCAGTGGAATCTGTTCATGTTTTTGTTCTTTCGAGGTCAGATCGGAACCCTTTAGAACCAGATCAGTTTTTTTCTGTCCTGAAACCTGAAGCTGGAGGAAGGTGGACTTTCTTTTTCACGTCACTCTATCATCTTTTTTTAATCTTCTTATTACCCTGAATTATCCTGTTTTATTACGAGTCACAGGCCTGAAATGTTTGAATGAATATAAACATGAAATATCTGAGATGAAAGTTTAATTTAATCGTTCAAAGTTTCTGTTTCCGCCCCGAGGCGTTTAAAGTCGGGTGGGGTTTGATCAGATGCTTCTCTCTGGTGAAATCAAATCCAAACGAAGCGTTTTGACCCAGAATGATTCTGTCAGGAGGAAACGGAGCCGCTGTGACGTCCGCTGACCTTTTCTGCTGCTCGGTTTTTGTCTTTTCTCTGACAGAGGAGAGAAGCCCTGAGGTGCAGTCTGCCCAACGTGAACTCTGCTGCCAGACCTTCCTGTGAGTCCTGGTCCCCCCGGTCCCCTTGGTCCCCCCGGTCCCCCCGGTCCCC
>NC_051446.1:25279108-25284446 GCF_001649575.2 Kryptolebias marmoratus
GTCCCCCCGGTCCACGCTCCGCTGCGTTAGAAATAAAACAACTAAACTGTGCTTCTTCTTCTTCTCTGTTTGCAGCCGTCCACAGCAGCCAGCCGTGGTTCCATGGCGGCACGTCCAGGAAAGAAGCCGAGCGGCTGATAGAGAAGCAGGGGCTGGTGGACGGGTGAGTCGGACCTGAAGTCTGAATATGTTAATCATCACCCACGGCCATGAAAGGCAGGGTGTCTGTTAGCAAAATATCTCATGAGCAACATGACAGATTTTAATGAAGCTCTCAGAAAAAAAACTTGGTTCAAGATGGCTGCCACACTTAATCAAACGGCTAGAAGTTGGTTGATTTTACAGATACTGAGACACATTTTGGTGTGGAGGTAGCTGAGGTTCACAGGTTTTGGGGAGGCGGGTGATATGCGTTCCTGCCGGTTCCTGCCGGTTCCTGCCGGTTCCTGCCGGTTCCTAACGGACCGTGTGTTTGCTCAGGATGTTCCTGATCCGGGACAGCCAGCAGCACGAGCAGTGCTTCGTCCTGACTCTGTGCTTCCAGCTGAAGAGCAAACATTACCTCGTCATCCCGGTGAGTTCCCGCCTCCCGGCACCTCCCTCCGGGTTAGAGACCTCCTCCTGACGGCTGTTCCTCTCCTCCTGCAGTGTGAGAAGGCAGGCAGGAAGTACTTCACCATCGATGACGGCGTGACTCTGTTCATCGACCTGCTGCAGCTCGTGGACTTCCACCAGATCAATCAGGGCATCCTTCCTGTGTGCCTGAAACACCCCTGTGTGTGTGTGGCTCTGTGAGCGTCCTGCGCTCCGTCGGCTCCGTCGGCAGCATCCATCAGCCGGGAGCGCGGCGATGAAGCTGTCAGGGCTGGAAAACCAACACCCCGGGGAGGAGATGAAGCATATCAGCTGCCCTGCCTTTGTTTAGGTGTTTTAATCAGCTCCAGTTCTTTAATTAACGAGCAGCCGTCCCCTCAGAGACAGATTAATTAGCGTGTTGGACAGGCGCTCCGAGCCGAGGGGGATGTTTGGAGACGGAGCACCGTGAACTTTTTCCTCACCGATGGCTCTTCAGCTGCAGGAGACGAGTGAAGGAACGCGTCCACCAGAGGGCGCTCTGAGTCTGACGGACCCCGGTGGACCCCGGTGGACCCCAGTGGACCCCAGTGGACCCCGGTGGACCCCAGTGGACCCTGGTGGACCCCAGTGTACCCCGGTGGACCCCGGTGGACCCTGGGCTGCAGCCTCTGAGCTTTATTTTTGATTTGATTTGAAACAAATTGATTGCTTTGTTTGCACAGATTCTGGGGAACTCCAAACAGGTTTACCTCTCAGCTAAAAGTTAGTTTTATTTGTGTGGAAGTTTAAAGAATGTAAAATGTTCGTAAAGTCAGTGAAGAAACTTTATTTTATAGGTCTGTAATTCCTGAAATGTCTCCTGATTTATTTAGAAATTAAAATATTTATGCTTAGTCAGTGATTAAACTTGTAAATGTAAAATGTTTTGCACATTTGTAGACAGATATATTGAAGGAATTTTGTTTTAATATTCAGGATAAAAATTAACCAGCTGTTGATTTTTAAAATAAAACTTTTTTTGGGAAATGTTCAGAGAAATAAGATAAAATATAAAACAAACCTTTCTTTATTTTCTTGTAGAATCCCAACTGAAAAACAGTTGGAGCAATGCATGAAATGTAAATAAAAACAGATTTTAATGATTTACTAATCTTATAAACCCAGATTTTAATCAGTGGAACTAATTAAACATTAAATGTTTGAACTAAGAAACTGTTTTGTTCCTTTTGGGGAAAAAAACAACGAAGTAATATTTAAATCTGACAGCAGCAACATATTTAAAACCAGATGTTCCAGATGTTTCCCTCTGTGCAGCATCTGTAAACATCTGGACCTGAGGTTGTCTGTTCAACAGTCCTGGATGGGAGGCACTAATGCACCCCCATACCATCAGAGAGGCAGGCTGACCTCAGAACAGTTCTCCTCTTTGGTCCAGGGGAGACACATCTGTTCACATCTGGCTTCTTCTTTGCCTGATAGAGCTTTAAGCAGCATCTGTGGACTGTGTTTACAGACAGAACGCCTCTTTTCTCTCGAATCCATGAACTGAGAGATAAAATATAAAAAATGAAACTGTTTCTCCAAAGAGCTCTCTACAGCAGCTAAGATATTGTTTCTAATCTCTCACTCAACCCCATTTCAAAAGATTTGAAATGTCCCTTTAAATTAATTAAATTTTTGCCACCCAAATAAAAATCTGTTTAAACCCTGAAGTCCAGCAGCAGAACGTCCTCTTTCACCAAACATCTCAGGTATGGATTCTTCATAGTTCATCAGCTCATTTTAAACAACTTTTTGGATTTATTTGCCCGAAACGAAGTGAAACTAAAGTATGAAATTGCTCCGGATTAAACGCGGCAGTCATATTTTGTATAAAGTACCATGTCAGTACTCTGAGACAGAAGCGAGACGATCTAAAAGCTGCTCCTCGGGCTGTTTGTGCTCAGATCAAACATCTTCAGATAAACATTCCTCCTCTGACCCGCTCTCCCTCTCCCTCTCCGCTCATGTTTAGTTAAACATCGTGTGCTCTTCCTCTGCAGAGTCGTTGCCATGACAACTAATTTTCCTCCGCCGGCCTGGATGGGCAGGTAAATTAGAGAGGAGACGGGTCAGCGAGGCTTCAAGCAGAACTCTGTCAACGTGCTACACAATCAGGGCTGATTAATGGGAGCTTCCGCCGCAGAAACTGATCTGAATCCAACAAAATCTCTGAAAGGAGATAAAATGTGAGACTGAATCATCTTCAGGAGCTGAAGTCCGGTTTTTAACACGCTGTGAGGACAGCGAGCAGAGATAATGCTTCACGTCTTCTTGTAAAAACGCTCAAATCTGATTTATTGGTTTACTGAAATCGCTTTTATTAGATGCATAAAAGTTCAGTTGAGTTTATTTATACAGAACCGGGTCTGGACAGGTCGTCTCAGGTCTCTGTGCAGAAACTTCACTGACTTCTGTCTGAGGAAGCAGCAGATCGAGTGAAATCTTCACTTCGTCTCATCCTGAGCAGCTCAGAGGGGACAGTGGGAAGAAACCTCCACCAGGACCAGAACCAGGATCAGGAGCAGGACCAGGACCAGGACCAGGACCAGAGCCAGGACCAGAGCCAGGACCAGGAGCAGAACCAGGACCAGGAGCAGGAGCAGGACCAGGACCAGAGCCAGGACCAGGACCAGGAGCAGAACCAGGACCAGGACCAGAACCAGAGCCAGAGCCAGAGCCAGAGCCAGGACCAGAGCCAGGACCAGGAGCAGAACCAGGATCAGGAGCAGGAGCAGGACCAGGACCAGAGCCAGGACCAGGAGCAGAACCAGGACCAGGACCAGAACCAGGAGCAGGCGCAGGACCAGGACCAGAGCCAGGACCAGGACCAGAACCAGGACCAGGACCAGGACCAGAACCAGAGCCAGAGCCAGGACCAGGACCAGGACCAGAACCAGCAACAGGAGCAGAACCAGGACCAGAACCAGGACCAGGAGCAGAACCAGGATGAGCGGCCGTCTGCTTCAACCGGCTGGGTTAGAGGAACAGAACGGGTCCAGGTGGAGTTTCTATGGTTGAAATGTTAAATCTATTAATTAAAAAGCTTTAAAATAAAAAATATATATATATTTTGACTAAATTTACAACTTTGACTCTCTTCTGTTCTTGATAAGTTGCAGATTTAATCTATTTTTCAGTGTTTTTTAAATTGTTTTTATGAGTTTAATTATTGCCTGCCTCTAAAACACGAATAGCTTGTTTTCACCTGGTTTGTCTGTTGGCAAAACATCTCATGAACCACTGGAAGGATTTTAATGAAACTCTCACAGAGTGATCAGTGGATGTGCATCTATAACTCATTTTTGTTTTAGAGTCAACCTAATTCAAGATGGCCGCCACAGCTTACTGAACTTCAAAAACACAGAAATGGATGCAACTCAGTAACCTTTGCAGATATTGAGCTCAAATTTGCTGTGGTAGTAGCTGAGAGTCATCCCCAACCATGTGGCCAAAATGAATATAACTATCATCTACAAACAATAATTTATCTCAGCTGAAAACTCTGGCTCGAAAGGAATTGTAGGTTTTAGCTTTCTTAGAGCTTAATAAGGGATAAAGTCATCCATTTTTAAAATATGCAACATTGTTGTTTTTGTTGTGTGCGGCCCTGTAAAGGAGAAAAATAATAAAATCAAGAATTATATAAGAAAATTGACTTTGAACTTAAAAAAGTAAACCACAAAATAAAACAGCGCATTTAATCCTGCAGCGTGGTTACGCGGTTTAAAATATTCACGCGCTCGCTCCGATTTTCTGTACACCGAGGCGGGTACAGAAAATGGGCGGGTGGCCGAATGTACCCGCCCTGCTCAGCCACGAAGAAACAAAATCAAACACTCATATTTTAAGCAGTGCCACCGCCAGCAGCAGCAGGTGTTTGAGATTAGCTGAAGACGGACGTCGAAACGAAGATCACCTTTTACGTTAAAATTAACATTTCAAACCAAAATCAAAAAAATTAATGACTCGATATGTATTTTGACATTTTGTCGAAGACATGGGGAGCGGGAAAACGAGCGCGAGGAGGGTCAAACGGCTAACGGTAAGTTGTTTGTTAGCTTGATTGCTATGTTAGCATGTTGCTAAGTTAGCATCGACGAGACGCCCGCTGTGATGATAATTATTGATTTAAATGTTCCACTTTTGTGTTATTTACCTGCTTTTTAAGGCAGGAATACTACAGAAGAGACTTACAATCAGGCACAACAACATGAATGTATTTATATGTTATTTTTATTTATTTAGCAGCAACTAAATCTAGTTTCTCAGGAGTATTTTTGTCTTAATTTGACTAAAAGGCTTTGCTTTAAATGTTTAATGAAATATCAAAACAAACATTGGTAACATTTATCTCAGCTGTGCTAAGTCATTTGTAGTAGAAGTATGTTTTAGTGTTTACTGTGCTGCTGTATTAATTTACTAATCTTTAATAATGACAATAATTCACAGACAGAAGCTTGTCATCCTGAATATTCCACCTTTAAATCCACAAACTTTGATAAATTCAAAAAAAGTTAAAAAACAAAAACAACTGGACTTCTATTCTGTAGCTGAAGACGTTTCGCTTCTCATCCGAGGAGCTTTCTCAATTCAGAAATAGAGAGTGTGGAGTTGAGCTTTTGAAGCTGAGATGTGATGTAAGCTGGATTGCTTGCAAATTGTTCTCACTCTCCTAACAATGGAGGCTCGTTAGAATCCTTGTTTGTCTGACTCACTGATG
>NC_051446.1:25285307-25315408 GCF_001649575.2 Kryptolebias marmoratus
CCATGTGCACCAGACAGTCCAAAAAAGGCAGCTTGTTGTCGTTAGCATCTTCTCTGGTAAACTTGATGGCCGAACACGTCCCCCAAAGGAGAAACCAACATTAAACAGAGGAGGAGGTCTCAGATTTCAGCTTTCAAAAACATATAATGGAGCTTTAGGCCTGATCCCCAGTCAGTTTCACTCCAATCAACACCTGCACTCATGTGACCAGAGTGACCCCTCAGTGAGTCAGACAAACAAGGACCCTAACAAGCCTCCATTGTTAGGAGAGAGAGAACAATCTGCAAGCAATCCAGCTCACATCACATCTCAGCTTCAAAAGCTCAACTCCACACTCTCTGTTTCTGAATTGAGAAAGCTCCTCGGATGGGAAGCGAAACGTCTTCAGCTACAGAATAGAAGTCCAGTTGTTTTTGTTTTTTAACTTTTTTTGAATTTACCATGGCCTGGATGACTGAGAATCTACACCAGCAAACTTTGATAAAGCACAGATAGTTTTAATGATAATACTGTTTTCTATTAATTTATAACTACTGTGTTTATAATTTTTAACAGCTGTGGTTGAAATTAACCTTTAGCAGCCACTTTTATTTTAAATTATTATTGAGGGCCCTCATTTGTTTTTTTCATAACCCCTGTTGGGGTCAGGAACCTGACTTTGGAAACCCCTGACTTACAATTAAAGCCTTTTATAGAAGAATCTGAAATATTTGATTTGATAAGGATAACCAATCAAAGTGTCCAAAATGTCCACCTTAATTAGAAATTAGAAATCTGTAATTTATTCAACCTTTGTGGCTCACAGTAAGTTTTCTTTCTTTAAAGTTTTATGATTTCAGGTTTTATTTGAAAAACAACTAACAAAGTATAAATGTTAGTTTTAACATTTAAATGAGATCAGATTACACAAAAGTTTGACTTCAGTCACAGATGAGATCATCAGATTCAGGATCTGGAGAAGGCTGGTTCTCCAGGGGTACCCACTTTTAAGGGTGATCTGGACCTGTAGAACCAAAGAGCTGCTTCCTCGGCACAAAGTCCAGCTTGTTCTGGGAGCAGTTTGGACCCCACCTGGGTCTTGTCTCTGGAGGCGGTCTGGTTTGGGAACCTCAGGGGCTCGGTTCTGTGTTTTGCAGGTGATGTGGTTCTGTAGGTGTCTTCAGACCTTCGGTGTGTGGCCCCAGGGGTGGTTCACAAATATCTGGGAGTCTCGTTCATGAGTGATGGTAGACCAGGACCAGGACCAGGAGGTGGGCCAACAGAACCGACCCTCTGCAGGAACGAGCGCGTTGCTCTGGTCTGTGTTGGTGAAGGAGCTGAACCCAAAGGTGAAGCTCTGGATTTCCTGCTCCATCTATGGTCCAGCCCTCACCTGTGGTTCTGAGGTTTGGATCGAGACTGAAGGAACCAGATCCTGGATCCAAGCGGCTGAAATGGGCTTCCTCTGTAGGCGGACTGGGCTCAGAGCAGAGCCGCTTTTCCTCATCAGAACCAGTCAGCTGAGGTGGTTCTGATGAGGACGCCTCCCTCTGGAGGTTTTCAGACACATCCCAGTGGGAGGAGAACTCTCTGGAGGGATTATAGATCCTCTCTGGTTTGGGAACTCCTTGGGTTCTCCAGGAGGAGCAGGAGGAGGAGGTCTGGTGCCTCCTGGACCTGACCTCAGAATAAGCGTGATGAAATGGATGAAAATAAAATCCAGCTTTTGTTTGTAAACTATATAAATTAATCTACTTATTGTTTAACATTAATGCATCCTCAGGTGTTTATTTTACTCCACTGATCTGTAATCAGTCACATTTATCGGTTGAGTTAAAAGTATAATTTTTTTGAACAACTATAGTCATCAGTAATCAGGATGACAGCTTGTTGAGGTTAATTTCAGTCAGATGAAACAGAGGTCTGTAATTAATGTGTTTAAATTCCAGCTCTCTCAGTTTACTATTTAATTAGTTGTTTCCCAGTAATTAAAGAGGACCTTAACATTTTAAATCTCATTAAGAGTTACCCGGCAACAACATCGGGCTAATGATTCAGAACGGAGCTGCAGACTTCCTACAAATGGAAATTATTATTGCTTCCTTTATAAATGTTAAATTGTAGTCCATAATTGAGGCTTTTTATTAATCTTTTATGTGAAACTGACATTTTTATATTCAGTTTGTTGATGAATCTCCCATCAGTTCTGTTTGAAACGAGTCTGTGACCCGAATTTAAACAGAGTGGGTTTCTTCCACAGACCGAAATGTGATCACATGACCCCCAAGAGCCCGCCTCTCTGACGCAATGCATGCTGGGAAAAAACAGGCCAGATTAAAAGAAAGCACAGGATTATCAGCCTGCACTAGGAGAGGCGGGCAATAATGTAACCTCCTGCATTAGCAAAACATCTCATCAACCATTGAATCAGAATGTAATCATTGGATGCATGTCTACAACTGAGTCAAGATGGCCGCCACAGCCACCTTGTGTAGCTCTGACTACATGACAGATGTTGAACTACAGCTTGTTGTGGGAGTAGCTGAGACATCACATCCTCCGAGTGCTGGTATGCCAGGCGGCGGGCGATCTGCATTCCTTCAGCGTATGTTTACTGAGACAGACGCTGAAGAAGCTGGAACTGAGCTGTTAGAGCTGAAGGAAGCAGAACGCCAGCTAAAAGCTAAACGAAGAACGTGAGCTAAGTAGCAGAATGCTAGCTAAAAAAGCCGAACGTTTGGACTGAAACAGCAGAAAGTCTGCAGACGTAGTTAGATTGTAAAAAAAATCCAGCGATCGCACAATAAACAGACTGATGGAGTCTGTCTGGGTGTAACTGCTGGCTGCCAACGCCTCCGTTTGTTTATCCTGATCGTTTCGGATGACGTCCAGCTGAGTGAAAGCAGCGGCGCTGAATATCTGACCCACTTCGGCTTTAATGAAACGCATCCAGGTGTCTGCAGCCTGATTTCTGTCACAGCTAAAAATAGAACCTTTTCAGCTGAACGTTCCTCAGGGTTCCCACAGGAACCTGGTTCTGGTACCACCCACTGATGAGAAGCTGAATGTTCCTCAGGGTTCCCACAAGAACCTGGTTCTGGTACCACCCGTTGCCGAAAGGCGGTGAGGTTTTTGCCTGTCTGTTAGCGAAATAGCGTTTGATTGCTGCTCGTTTTGTGGCTCTGGGCGCAGAAATGGCTCCTCTGCTTGTGAAGCTTTTCTGACTCCTGTTCTGGAGGGTTCTGGATCGGTTCAGCTCACTTCAAAGCACCAGTGTTGTTATTGAATCCTGATCTTCTCAGGACGTCTGAATTAATTCTTATTGGTTGAACCAAAGTGAAAACTTTGAGCCTGAACAAAAGTTAGTGATGGAGACGCCTCTTTGCTGTCCCCGTCCTGCTGTCCTCAGATCTTCTGAGTTTCTGCTCCTCCGCCGTGGGCCGGCGCTGCTGTTCTGTGATTTATGTGGCGTTACAGGAAGTGCACATCCGCAGCATCCAGAATCATTATTCAGCTCCTTCGGCCAGACTGCAGCAGGAGAGCAGCTGTTCTTCCTGACATCAGTCAGCGGCGGCGGCTGTCCATAAATCTGGACCGTCCTCATCATCTACCTGCCTCTTCTCCTCCTGAACACGCCGGCTGCTCAGCTGGGGACCAGGACTCTCCCAGAAACCCTGAAAATAAAACATCCTCTGCACTACTCTAGTATTATCTTATAAAAGCTGGTTTATTTTTTCACAGAAATCAGAAACGGCTCAGAAATCTGCATTTGGCTCGTTTCAGTCTGCTGCTCGTCTCTTGCTGTATGTGAACACAGATGCTCCTTAAAAATATATCCATATTTAGATTTATTGTTTATAAAATAATAAAACAGCCTCCCTGCTGCACAGACATTTGTCTCTTCCTCCATTTTTCTGCCCTACCCCTGTCTCCCGTCTCTGTAATTCTCAGTTTTTTGTCTTCAGGGGGTGATTTACGTCCCGCTGAGTTCTGATTTGTTGCACTAATTACCTCGCCACCTATAAAAACGAGAGGACAAAGTCTGTCAGAGGGTTTACGAGATCTGAAGGCAGACAGCTCGTGTAATTTCACATGATGGGGAGTAGTTACAAGACAAAAACAAGGTAACTAGGTAAAGACCACTGTGCTAACATGAGCCATCTTTAATTTATCGTCTTGTTTTATTCAGTCGGTCGGTTCAGGTCACAGAGCAGCGACAGAAATCAGGACTGTTTGTTTATTTTACAGGAATATTCAGTTTCTACAGTTTTCTGTCTTCAAACCTTTTCACAGATTATAACAGAATATCTGACAATTCCTAGAACTCTTAGAAAGAAACCATGTGATGTACGTCTACATCTGATTAAATTATAGTCAGCCTGGTTCAAGATGGCCGCCACAGCTGTTCAACCTAAACAAACACAAAAACTCTGTTTTTACAGAGATTGAGCTGAACGATCCTGCCATATTTCACAAGTTTGTGCATACTTTATTTTAAATGTTTGACCAAAATGTGTACAAATAAGACCCATCTTTGTTAGAAGCTCAGTCACAGAAGGCGGCGGGCGATATGCATTCCTTCAAGGAACGCCAGGCCTCTGATTTTATCGGAGCAGCAGACTGGAGTGTGTCCAGGTCTGGATAAATTTATAATAACTTAAAAAAACCCAAACCGTTTCGTCTCGTCGGTCATAGAAACTTAGGCGTTCGTCAGCTTGGATTTCAGTTAATTCCAGTTTTGTTTTTGTGTTTTTCTGTCGACAGTGTAGCCTCCTGGGTCATCCTCCATCGTTGTGATTCAAAACGTGACGGATGGCGTGATTGGGAAGTGACCTCGGAGTTAAGGTTGGTTCTGGATGGTTCCGTCTGATCATTTTTAATCTTGGTCTTTACCTTTTAAATGAAGATCTATAATCTTCTCAGCTCTTTAGCCTCTTCACATGCATGCAGATCTACATTAGATCTGTTGTTTTTATGAAGGGTCTTTTCCTGCTTCCTTTCATTGAGGCCAAACGTCGCCTCTGCGTCGCTCTCAGGAGGTTTTCCTTCTCAGGTACCGTGGCGTAGATGACATGCAGGCTCTGACCCTGAGCAGTCACACTCTCAAACCCACTGAGTCTCATTAATTCATGACCTTCCACGCTGGATTAAATTACAGTCAGTGCCAGGGCAGAAGTTACTTTCAGTCATATCCTTTTTTTAGCAGGCGCACACACTCCTTCATCGCACATCAAACGCAGTTTAATATACAAGCACACGCTGGTATTCATAACTCATTTCCACCGTTAGGTGTGGAAAATGTTCCAAACGAAAACACTGAATTCTCTTTTTGTTTTCACTCCAATTATCGTCTCACCTGAGCTGCAGCCCATCTAATGATGCTAGATTACTCTCTCTCGCCGCCGTATTTTCACTAACAAAGCAGGAGAGAGCAGGATTCAGATCCAATCTGTGTGATGAGAAGATCAGAGGCTGCAGGGAGGAGGCGCCGGCCCTTTAAGAGCAGCAGCGAGGGGAGGGCTGTGCATCCATAAAAGATGAGTTTACTCAGTGGTCAGGGGAAGACATGGTTAAAAGCTCCTCTGCACTCCGGCGTGCTCTCATCACTGATATGGATGCTCTCAGAGGGAAGGGATGAAACTGGAGCACAAAAAGCAGAGCGGTAGAAGAAAAGTGCATGGATTAAAGAAGTGACGGTCGGAGGACGGGAAACAGTTGCATCCAGGTGGAGAATGGGCAATTCCTCCTTCCCAGGCATGTCTCCTCTCTCTCCGTCCGTTCTGTAGTTGCAGGTATTTCTAACTTGAGTGCATTTTTTTTTCTTTACCTGCTGGGCAACAACTTCTGCTCACCTCCACTCTTCCTCCTTAACGCTGTGTGTGTGTTTTATTTTGTCTGTAAATCAAAACGACTTGTCTGAGTTAAACTGTAGTTGGGCGCACTGCAGTGCGTGAAGAGGAAAAACTGGGGCAGAGTCTTGAAGCGTTCAAGTTCTCTTTGATTTAAATAAAAAAAAAAAGGCAAACTGCACGCTGAGTAATCAGTTTTTAAGTGCCGCAGTCCATTTAAAATGCAGCAGAATCTTCTTTGAAATGGCACTTGGAGCTGATATTGAGTGGACTGATTATCTGAGGACGGGTGTCTGAGCTTGTTTACTGCCTGTGAGGACGGGAGGCTGTAGATGTTCTGGCTCTCAGTACGATGCATCTGGGGAAGTGTGAAAGAGCTCTATTGATGGGTTTACAGAGGAAGAGATGGAGGAATCTTAATGCTGTAGTTAAATATACAAGCACTTTTTGCTGCAGCAGCAAACGGGGAAAAACGATGAAAGCAGTTTTCGTTCTTGTTGGATGAAGGCGCCTTTCTGTTTGTTACTGAACCATGGATGCATTCTTATTTATGTGGCATCATTGAGGCTCTGCAGATGTTTATTCCTGCACAGCTCTTCAGTGTTTCAGTCAGGCGGAGGTTCTGGACTCTGACTGGACCGTTGCAGCACCTTCTTCTCTTTGTGAGCCGTTCTGTTGTAGATTAGCTGCTGTGTTTGGCATCATCGTCCTGTTGCTTCGTGACCCAGTTTGTCGGAGAGATGGCCTCACATTGAATCCTTCGGTCTGCGTGAGCCCAAACCATCAGCCCTCCACCACCGTGCTGTGGTTCATAGTAGTCCTCTGCTGTGACCTGGAAGCTGAAGCTGGAATGGAACCAGCTTCCCTGTTGGTTGGTTCCAGTAAGAGTCTTTAAGCTCCGCCCCCGGGACTCCAAAAAATACAACATGGCGGCTTGTGTAAATGAGTTCCTGCTGGCTTTAAGTCAGAGGCAGTTGGTCTGCTGTTATAACATGTTTAAGGTTTATATTTAACCTGTTTTTACTGAAAGAACCAACGTTATTTTAGGTCAGTATTCTGTGACTTTATCAGTGAAACATTTTACTTCCCTGTTCTGCTTTGAGTGCAACGATTTTACTGCTAAACAGCGTAAAAATATGTTAATAAGTTTATATTAAATGTTGGTTTAAGAAGCAGTATTTTAAATATGTATATTTTTCTTATTCTGACTTGTTTTTAATAAGTTATGTTTGTTTGTTGCTGACATTTACTGCAACAGCTGGACGGTATGAGCCGTTTGCTGCAGTGCATTCTGGGTAAACCTCTCCACTTTAGTCTGGTTTCGGTCCAGAAGTCTTTGTGGTTCCTTCAGATGAAACTTGTTCAGCCTTTTTCTAATTATCCTGTCATGACCTTTGACCTTTAACCTGGAGCTCATTGCGCGGTCTGACCTTCAGGGTGAATCTGCTGTGAAGATCAGCAGCTGTCTTAAATGTCTCCTCTTTCTTTCTGTAGAATGATGGACTCTAAATGACCTTTGACCCTTCCCAGATTGATTCTCTGAGGTCATTGCTGATGTCTTTCCGCCCTGGCGTTGTGTTAACACTCACCTGTAGCTCCAGAGCAGCAGAACCTTTTGTTGTTATCTGAGGTTGTAATCACAAAAATATAAAATTATATTTTTTCCTGAACATTTTCTGAAATGTAAAAACCTTTTTTTTCGTTTCTCTTTGAAGACAGGATTGAGTTTTGCATCATTTATATAATATGAAGCTCAGTTTTTATTCACTTTATGCATTTTGTAGGAGCAGAAAAAGAAAAATCCTTGTTTTGGCCATCAAGAAACTGATTAAAAATGAAACTGAAATGTTCTGGAAGTGCCTTCACTGTAGAGCACAGTGTTCCTGAACAGGCTCCCAGTTTGTTGTAAAATGGCTGCATAACTTCCATAAAATGAGGCTTATCTCTGTGATTTAAATTAAATTATAATGCGGGCGCTGCACGGGCTGATAACTCTGCAGGAAGGCACCACAGTGGAGGGTTGACTCTATCTTCAGTCGGCGTCGATTTACACGATAACCTCCTCGTTCTCTGCTCCCCGCACCAATCTGTGAGTCTCAGAGATGTGGGGATATGCGGCGTAAGATATTTTAAACTTCACAACTGTATTTATTAAAGCTGTCAGGTTCTAAACTCAAACCGCGGAGAAGATTAAATCTGAAGCGAGCGTTTTGAAACGGCCCTTGAACGTTTCAAACTTATCTTTCACGTCGCCTCCCTGACACCCTCCCCACGTCGCCGCCAGGGTTCGAGAGGGGTGGGCGGGCGACAAATAAAAGCTTTCACAAATTATGAGTGACTGGGGAGCAGAAGAAAAGCAGGAGAGGCCGGGCGAAGGATCTGTCAGGCGTTTGACGAGCTGCGGCGGTTTCTCCGTGTCAGCCTGATCAAACTCTGACTTCTGGGAGGAAGGAGATGAAGAGCGAGGAAGCTGACGATTTCACGTTTCCTTCAGGTGACTGTAAGGTTGACTTACTGATCTCCTGGTGTGGCAACTTTCCACTTTTAAATCAGAACAACAAATAATCTTTAATCATTCCGAGTTCAGATGATTCCCAGACGCGTCAGGTTATTAAAGCGGGAAAAACATTAAAAAACAAACTAAAATAAGAAAAGATTTCCTGTTGAAACAGTTCTGATAAACGCTCTTCGCTTTAGGACCTCTCAAATGAAAACATTTAATATTTGTGGAATTTAGTGTTTCCAGGGTGCAGTTATCCTAAAAATAAAAGAATATTTCAGTTCTTTAAACTCAGTTTCTCTCCAACTTCGTATTAAAATATTAATTTACTGTTATAGACCTGCAGTCTGTCCTCTCTGTCCACCTGTCCACCTGTCCCAGTCTCTGTGTCCACCGGCCTGTAGATGCAGGTTTAACATCTTTTCACTCCATTGTTATCATTTCCTCTGCAGTTAATAAAATATTTAGAATATATCTGTGGCTTGTATTTTAAATGGAAACAGATAAATTTGTTTGTACCTTTTTAGTACATTAGTTGATTTTTAATAATATTATTTCTCAGTTTGAAGTTACTTTTGTGTCTGTGCTGGGGATGACCCTCAGCTACTACCACACCACACTTCATCCCACTGTCTGTAAAGTAGTCTGGGTTACGGCTGCGGCGGCCATTAGAGCTGCACGTTGTCAGCCCACGTTCCCCTCTGCTGAACCAGGAGTGGGCATCAAGGTCAGAAAGAGTCAGTTTGATCGATCGGATGGATTATTATCATGCAGAACATGAACGCACGGTTCTCCAGACGTAACGGGTCAGGATTTATCGCTGTATTGAGCTCACAGATTTGTGATGAGGATAAATTTGCGATACACTGCGCCGCCTCAGTGTGTCCATCTTTGTCTGTCCTCATGAGGGTTCAGACCTGGCTGGAAACGTTGTTGCTCCTCCAGAACCAGAGGCTGGCTCCTCGGGATCCGGAGTCTGGCTCCTCGGGATCCGGAGTCTGGCTCCTCGGGATCCGGAGTCTGGCTCCTCGGGACCTGGAGTCTGGCTCCTCGGGATCCGGAGTCTGGCTCCTCGGGACCTGGAGTCTGGCTCCTCGGGACCTGGAGTCTGGCTCCTCGGGACCTGGAGTCTGGCTCCTCGGGACCCCGGAGTCTGGCTCCTCGGGACCTGGAGTCTGGCTCCTCGGGACCTGGAGTCTGGCTCCTCGGGACCTGGAGTCTGGCTCCTCGGGACCTGGAGTCTGGCTCCTCGGGACCTGGAGTCTGGCTCCTCGGGACCTGGAGTCTGGCTCCTCGGGACCTGGAGTCTGGCTCCTCGGGACCTGGAGTCTGGCTCCTCGGGACCTGGAGTCTGGCTCCTCGGGACCTGGAGTCTGGCTCCTCGGGACCTGGAGTCTGGCTCCTCGGGACCTGGAGTCTGGCTCCTCGGGACCTGGAGTCTGGCTCCTCGGGACCTGGAGTCTGGCTCCTCGGGACCTGGAGTCTGGCTCCTCGGGACCTGGAGTCTGGCTCCTCGGGACCTGGAGTCTGGCTCCTCGGGACCTGGAGTCTGGCTCCTCGGGACCTGGAGTCTGGCTCCTCGGGACCTGGAGTCTGGCTCCTCGGGACCTGGAGTCTGGCTCCTCGGGACCTGGAGTCTGGCTCCTCGGGACCTGGAGTCTGGCTCCTCGGGACCTGGAGTCTGGCTCCTCGGGACCTGGAGTCTGGCTCCTCGGGACCTGGAGTCTGGCTCCTCGGGACCTGGAGTCTGGCTCCTCGGGACCTGGAGTCTGGCTCCTCGGGACCTGGAGTCTGGCTCCTCGGGACCTGGAGTCTGGCTCCTCGGGACCTGGAGTCTGGCTCCTCGGGACCTGGAGTCTGGCTCCTCGGGACCTGGAGTCTGGCTCCTCGGGACCTGGAGTCTGGCTCCTCGGGACCTGGAGTCTGGCTCCTCGGGACCTGGAGTCTGGCTCCTCGGGACCTGGAGTCTGGCTCCTCGGGACCTGGAGTCTGGCTCCTCGGGACCTGGAGTCTGGCTCCTCGGGACCTGGAGTCTGGCTCCTCGGGACCTGGAGTCTGGCTCCTCGGGACCTGGAGTCTGGCTCCTCGGGACCTGGAGTCTGGCTCCTCGGGACCTGGAGTCTGGCTCCTCGGGACCTGGAGTCTGGCTCCTCGGGACCTGGAGTCTGGCTCCTCGGGACCTGGAGTCTGGCTCCTCGGGACCTGGAGTCTGGCTCCTCGGGACCTGGAGTCTGGCTCCTCGGGACCTGGAGTCTGGCTCCTCGGGACCTGGAGTCTGGCTCCTCGGGACCTGGAGTCTGGCTCCTCGGGACCTGGAGTCTGGCTCCTCGGGACCTGGAGTCTGGCTCCTCGGGACCTGGAGTCTGGCTCCTCGGGACCTGGAGTCTGGCTCCTCGGGACCTGGAGTCTGGCTCCTCGGGACCTGGAGTCTGGCTCCTCGGGACCTGGAGTCTGGCTCCTCGGGACCTGGAGTCTGGCTCCTCGGGACCTGGAGTCTGGCTCCTCGGGACCTGGAGTCTGGCTCCTCGGGACCTGGAGTCTGGCTCCTCGGGACCTGGAGTCTGGCTCCTCGGGACCTGGAGTCTGGCTCCTCGGGACCTGGAGTCTGGCTCCTCGGGACCTGGAGTCTGGCTCCTCGGGACCTGGAGTCTGGCTCCTCGGGACCTGGAGTCTGGCTCCTCGGGACCTGGAGTCTGGCTCCTCGGGACCTGGAGTCTGGCTCCTCGGGACCTGGAGTCTGGCTCCTCGGGACCTGGAGTCTGGCTCCTCGGGACCTGGAGTCTGGCTCCTCGGGACCTGGAGTCTGGCTCCTCGGGACCTGGAGTCTGGCTCCTCGGGACCTGGAGTCTGGCTCCTCGGGACCTGGAGTCTGGCTCCTCGGGACCTGGAGTCTGGCTCCTCGGGACCTGGAGTCTGGCTCCTCGGGACCTGGAGTCTGGCTCCTCGGGACCTGGAGTCTGGCTCCTCGGGACCTGGAGTCTGGCTCCTCGGGACCTGGAGTCTGGCTCCTCGGGACCTGGAGTCTGGCTCCTCGGGACCTGGAGTCTGGCTCCTCGGGACCTGGAGTCTGGCTCCTCGGGACCTGGAGTCTGGCTCCTCGGGACCTGGAGTCTGGCTCCTCGGGACCTGGAGTCTGGCTCCTCGGGACCTGGAGTCTGGCTCCTCGGGACCTGGAGTCTGGCTCCTCGGGACCTGGAGTCTGGCTCCTCGGGACCTGGAGTCTGGCTCCTCGGGACCTGGAGTCTGGCTCCTCGGGACCTGGAGTCTGGCTCCTCGGGACCTGGAGTCTGGCTCCTCGGGACCTGGAGTCTGGCTCCTCGGGACCTGGAGTCTGGCTCCTCGGGACCTGGAGTCTGGCTCCTCGGGACCTGGAGTCTGGCTCCTCGGGACCTGGAGTCTGGCTCCTCGGGACCTGGAGTCTGGCTCCTCGGGACCTGGAGTCTGGCTCCTCGGGACCTGGAGTCTGGCTCCTCGGGACCTGGAGTCTGGCTCCTCGGGACCTGGAGTCTGGCTCCTCGGGACCTGGAGTCTGGCTCCTCGGGACCCGGAGTCTGGCTCCCTTCGGACCCGGAGTCTGGCTCCTCGGGACCCTGAGGAGCCGGAGTCTGGCTCCTCGGGATCTGGAGTCTGGCTCCTCGGGATCTGGAGTCTGGACTGTCAGCCGGACTCTTCCTGTCCAGAACCGCAGCGCAGGTCCTCCCAGAGAAGCTGAGGAGTGCGGTGGGATCAGAGAGACGCCTTTGCTGCTGAATGTTAGATTCTTCACACTCGGGAGCAGAAGAGTAAAACATTAATTCCTCACTGTAGTAACACGATACAGCTCGTAGAAATGTTAATTTTAAAGACGTTTTGTGGTAACGATGCCTGCTCTAGTCTTTTCTGTGAATTCAGACTTTAAAAGCTCTTCTGAAGCAGGTCTGCAGTCCCCAGTTGTGATTTCTTGTTTTTTAAGATTCTCAGCACGTTGACCAAATCAGCCAATCGGCTTCTCCGGCTGCAGCGCTCACATTTCCACATCTCACTCAGATAAAGAACAGCAGTTTGTTTTTGTTCTTGAAGCCAGCATGGTTTTCCCTGTTGTCCTGAGGATCTGTGAGAGAAGCTTCTGGATCATAAAAACATGTTTTCACCACAGAGAGCGCAACTTACTCAGACCTTCGTGTAGCTTTAACTTGCTGAAGAGCGGCGCTCTCGTGGGAATGTGCTTTTTTTATTTTATTTTGGGAGGAAATGTGTTGAATGTGTGAGGTTACTTCAAGGTCTTCCTCCTGCTGTCACACATTCAGAGCCTTTCAGCTCTCTGGGAAATCCAGACTGTAGTTTGATTCAAAGATGTTCAGATTTCTCTTTCTAAACGTTGCATCATTTCGACCGTCTAAAGTTATTTCTTCAGTGATTCTGGGAGAAAGAAGCCCATCAGATGGCATTAATGTCAGCCGTCAGAGCCAGACGCACAGCTGGAGTTTGTTTTATTACATTTTATTGAAGCAACATTTGGATTTCAGGTCTTTGACTGAAACTCAGACTCTTAATGTGTGATTTACGACTCGTCTGTTGGCTGAATTCACAGGAAAATGACGTCTGACCGCTTGGTGTTTGGTCTGTCTGCAGTTTTTGGTTAAAACTTAAAAACTGGTTGTAGTTTAGTTGAAACTGAGCTCTGATGACAGCTGGAAAACTGAGGTTTTACTGACTGTAGTGGGATGTAGTACTACTAAATGTGGTATTAATTACCAGGTAAACACTGGGCTGTATCACAGATATATCTTTACTGACAGGAGCAGCTGGACGGTTTCACATGAAGACAGCAGGTTTCACCATTAATAAGCTAAATCTGAACATATTTTCACAACTATTTGACTATTTTTTTTTGCTTTTAACTGGTTTATTTGTATTTAAAAACCCAGGACATATTGTGGGAAAGTTTCTAAGCACTAAATTTGCAAACATTAAACCAGTACAAACTTTGATTTCTGTTCTCGAAAAGGAGCGACGTCCTGAAAGTAGAAGAGAGAAACAAATAAATATCTTATTACTAATAAATATTGATCGTCGGTTCACCAGGAGGTTAAAAAGTTTCAGGGACCTGCGAGGCGAGCGACCTAAATGTTAAATTTAGGGTCTGAAGAGTCCAAAACTCAGCAGTTTTTGAGGCTAAATTGTGAGATTTTTTTATTTGGCTTTTTGGCAGATCTGGGAGAGTTTTCATAAAATCAGATGGAGGATTTATTTCGCCAAGAGCAGGAAGCATGTCCCAAACCTGAAGGAAGTCATCTTGGAAAACAGATTTGAAACGGGTTCTTGGCATTCTTTTTGGCGTTCGATTAAAATATGTTTTATTGGAAAATGAGTTAGCTGGAGAAGAAAATGAGTTTTGGTTTTGTGGTTCGGCTGGAACAGATCGGCTGCCATCTTGAAACAGTGTTTCAGCTGGATGAACAGATTCATAATAAACACCTGAATATAAACGAGAAGCTGCAGTCATCTGTCAGGTTTCACTGCTGGCTGAAAGTTGAGAGGGAAGACGTGTCTGTAAAATCAAACAGTTTTCTGTTAAAGCCCCTCACATGCTGTTGGCTCATATTTCCTCTGCGCAGCCTTTAAAGAATGATTTCATCAGGATGACAAGTCTCGCCTGTTCCTCCATATTTCTGCCACTCGGGTCCCCAGCCTGAATTCAAAGGCAGTCTGCAACAATATCGGCTTTCTTCCTTCCATCTCTGTCTCCACAATCTGATTTTAGCTGTGCTGAAAGTAACATTTTCTTCCTATCACAACATCTCTGGTTCTTATTTTCATTTCCCCCTCCGTCCTCCTCCATCCAGCTCCGTCCACGAATCAGAAAATGGGTCCAGGCGCCGTTTCAGGCTATTTATATGTTTGAGCCATCTATCTTGATAATTGACCAGGGAGGGGAAATGTGACTGTGATCAGTGTGATGCTAATACATTCTGCCAATTTGACACACTCCTAATCCTCTGGGCTGGGGTTTCCAGCCTGCAGCCATCGCAGGGAGGGGAGTGTAGCGCTGCGTCGCGGTGATGGGTGGGTGGGGAAAACACTCCAGCTAAAATGGGACTCAGGAGTGTTTGAGTGGGCTCAGACGAAGAGGAAATTGGTCCTTACAAGCAATATGGAGACATATGGATGGATGGAGATAATCACAAATAGTTGTTCTGTATTCTGCTGGTTGCAGTAAATCACATTAAAAGTTTAAAAATGCACCTGGAGAATAAGGACGGGCTGATTTCAGGCGTGACATCCTGTTTGGTAATGGGATCTGAGTGTATTTACCAGAATATCTTGGGACTTTTTTAGGTGGCCTTTTAGACGTACAGCCCCACTTCTGGAAAAGGTAAATAAATGTAAAATAATCTCATTTTATTCTCGGTAGAACGTAATATCAAACGCCGAAAATAAGAAAACTTAGAGAAACTATTAAGGTAACTTTGAATTTCGGGTGGTGCAGTGGTTAGAGCTGACGCCTCCCAGCAGGAAGGTTGCAGGTTTGCTTCCCAGCGTTTACATGATCTCCCTCCTGTTTCCTCCCACAGATCAAAAACATGCAGGTTAGGTTAAATGGTAACTGTAAATTCCCCGTGATGGACTGGGAGCCGGTCCAGGGTGTCCCCTGTCTCTGGAGATGGACACCAGCTCCCCGCGACCCGGGGAGAGAATCAGATAAAGAAGATGGATGGATGAATTCCAGACCCCTGAGTTCAAAGGTCACACAGTTTAGATGGTCGGTCTGAGGTCTGAGACACTCATGAGACCAGCAGGTTGAGTTTGTGCCGATAACTGATTTACATTCCTAAAGAATATGGTCTAGTTACCTGAGTGTGTCATTCTAAGCCTGCTTGATAGATCCAATAATTGATTAATACTCTGATCTGATCCCTGATTGGCTCGGGGCGTCTCTTGTATCTCCAGCTGTCGGACTGGGCTGAACATGGCGGCTCGTTCACCTGTAGTCTTTGTAAATACGAACTCTTTCTCTCCTAAGCACACCAGGAAGGTCATAAGAGGTTGATATTTAGTTTTAAATGGACCGAGCCGACCCCTGACCCCCCTCCAAACATCCTGGTTAGAAATGTGAAAGTTACCGGTTCAAACGGAGTTACACACAAACACGTTGTGACAACGTATAAAATGTCAGAAATGAGAGATTACATAACGCTGGCAACTGTAGGCAGTTTTCTCTGTCCTCTCACACATGAGGCATAAAGCCTGCTCAGATATCCTGCCAGACGTTTCCAGATGGGATGAAGGATTGTCTGAGTCACTCACAACATTTGCATAGTTTATCAGAAAGCTGTACCAGAAATGGGCAGGAAAAAAAAACAAAAAAGAAACTTCAAATGTAGACGAAGCTGCTGCACAAACAAGCCCTGCTCAAAACACGATGTCAGCTCTGAAATGACACAAAGGTATTATCACATCCTTAAAGCTCGCATAAAGAGAGAACTTGTGAAACGGCGCAGCTGGAGTGATGGTGTGATTCCTCCGAGGACTCGCTGCGACACAAACACACACTGTGGTGTCATTTAGACCCAAAGTAAAGGAAAGAAGGGGGAAAACTGTGACGGCTGTTGCAGTCATTAAAGGGAAGACTGTTCTCTGCAGTTCTGGCGTCTATCTGCTGCAAGGTGGAGGTTTGGGGAGGGTAATTCTGCTCGGGGCTCATGTGCAGAGCAGAGATAGAGAACGAGAGGGAAGTGGAGGGAGAGATAGAGCTGCTTCATTTTCAGCTCTTCCCCGTAGACCGTAGAAAGGATTATACTCACTGAGAGAGAGGGAGGGAGATGCACAGCCACTGTCTTAGCTCTCACTTCACTCTCCTGCCTCCATCACACACCACTGTGCAGACTAACACACCACTGCCATGTAGGACCTCGGCCAGAAGGGGACACTAACCTGCACAGGATCACGAGCCAGGTATGCTTCATCCATCCATCCGTCCGTCCATCCATCATCCATTCATTTCTGATTTTTAGGGGTTTAGCTCCAGCCCCTCAGCCTCTGCAGCCTGCATGCACCAAGATTATCCGGCTTCTTTGCATCGCCCCAAGAGAACCACGGAAAGATAGCAGGGGGGGAGAGAAGCCAGAGAAGAATTAGAGAAGGGGGTCATCATGTGGGGAAGGAAAGTATGCAGCTGACCTTCACGTGGGGAGGGGGGTGCTCCCACTTTGATCAGAACCCGTCCTTTAGAACCTACATCCAACAACTCTTTCCACGTTCCCCCAGGAGAGCGTTCGTAATAATCAGACGTCCTCGCAGCTCAGGGGACACGGTGCAGTTACTTGAAATGCAAATGAGCAACAGAACTGATTATTCACTCTTGTGAAATTAATTTGTATTTGTCACAGAATCGGCATGCTGTTTTCTGCTGGTTGCACATGCTTTTAGTGCAATCGCAGCCTTCATCTGAGATCTTTATCGTATTTGAAGTTCATGCGAGCAACACTTCTGCCTCCCAGTTAGTAAATTCTTTTAAAGTGGATGCGTGGTGTTTAATTTATTCTGGTGACTCAGAAGGTGCAGCGTCTGGTTTCACTTTGATGCCTGCGTGGTGTTCGCTCGTACGTCTCCAGACTGCGGGGGCCTCTTCCCTTTCTGGAATACTTTGGGATGAAGTTGTCGTTGCCTGGAGAGGAAGAGCGAAGCGAGCGAGGTTTTTAATCCGAGTCACTGCTGACGTTTTCCTTCAGATTCCTTTGATCTGCGAGTCTCTGATGGAGCTGAAAATCAAACTAATCCCAGCGTTCGGATGGAACCGTGCCGCTGTTTATTTAGACCTTTTATGATTCAGACACTTTTGTCCTCGTCTTTTAGATGATATAGAAACCTGCGTTGACTGACAGACTCAAATCAGGTTTGTTTTGTTTATAGAAACATGAATATGTATTTTTGTTAAATCCGTACACTGACTGTAAACTGAGGCAGATTCACAGCGTTTATTATGGTCCAAAATAAGAACAACCTGCCTGATGGAAAGGGTTTAAGTTTGAACTTTGAGCAGTACGTCCCTGAGAAATCAGATGTAATATTTTGTATTCCTTTCACCTAAAGTGTCGTCTCATATGGCAGATTAATATAATTTCAACACCTAAATGGTAAAATACTCACAATCTTATTAATGCTAACATAATTTAACAAAAATGCAGCAAAAACTGTTTCAATTCAACAGACTGAATGTAATCCCTGCTGGCAAAATGAGCCGCGATGAGGAATTTTTAAATTTTATTTTCAAATTCTCCATCTTAAAGCTTCAAAGTGATCTGTAGTTTGTTGAAATTTGGTGATTTATTTCCTGGCAACAAGCTGGTTTTGTTTGCAAACTTGATGTTTATTGGTCTGGAGTCATCGGGAACACCAGCCCTTTATTTACAAAGGTGAATCGTTGAGCTTCACAATGAGGCCAAACATTATACGAAGGGACTTCCTGACAGGTCAGTTGCTCAGTGCATCAAAAATCAATATTTTCCGTTTTCCCTGCAGCCTGAGCTCCTTCTGACTCATTCTGCCAGCAGAGCTCACATTTCGTACTTTAATAAGGAGCCTAAAACGCCGCCTGTAAATAAGGTAACGGGCGCCGCTGGAGGAGACGGGCTGACACGCGGCTGGTTGTCGGTAACTTCCTGCGTCCACGTGCCGACACCCGCTCTTAAAGTTATCGTTACCTACTGATGCAGCATAAATCCCTCGATTATCAGGTGCCTGATCATTTAAACTGATGGTTACACAAAGAAAAACTGACCTCAGAGCAGCTTGTCTAAGTGCATCCAGCAGTTGTACCTGTTTATTATCACAGCTTTAAACCCACTAACATGAGTGTAGAAGTCAGCCTAGAATTAACAAATCGCTGTCAGATTTGTCGTCCAACTTAAAGCTGCAGAACCTTCAGGAACGTCTGAACCTGCCTGTTCAAACCAAATGGAAAGCCCTTCACTCTGTAAATAAAGGTGGTGGACAGAGGCGTGTAGATGGGAATGTATTTAATTTCCACCAGGATTTCTTTAAAGCGCGTCGCCCTGTGAACGATAAACTGCTCGTTGTTATGAACAGATGTGACAGTACTCTGCCATATTTAGTTGACCCAAAAACCAGGCCAGCACTTTTACTTCCAACTGTCACATATCATCTGCTGCCTGGCGTCAGTCAGGGTCAGAGAGAAATTAGTGCCTCGGTCTAACCGACCTTTGGTTTGTAAAGATTACCACAGGTTAGTGGTTGGTGACGGAGTTATTACTGAAGAGCTTCCAAATTCAGTGTTTTATTTCTCTAAACTCCCCTCTTTTATGACAAAACCATATTTAAAGGGTCTAATTATAAAACACATCAATTAAACAGTTGAAACAGTGAATTTACTTATGACTAATTTAAAGAAAAATACAACCAAATTTCTATAGTAAAACTTCCATAACTTTAATAAAGTTGAAGCTGAAGTGGCTGAACAAACACAGACCAGCTGTAAAATACAAGCTTAAGATTTCTTCTTTTTTCTCACCATAATAACCGATTTCTAAGCACCAGACATTGTTTTTAAAATTACCACTTTTGGGGTCGCGCGTCTCTGAAAAAAATCAAAGATTTATTTTTTCTCATCGATATTTTTGGTCTGAAACGGCGCTACGACTAAAGACATGAAGTGTCAATTAAAGTGTAAAAGAAGAACCTGGATGTCCAAGCAGGACATAAAATAAATAACATTTGTTTATTTTAGGAGCCGTGTTGATAAGAGGTCGACATGATTGAAAATAATGAAGGTTTATTTTATTGAAGGAGTGTGTGTGTTGGGGATGACTCTCAGGTACTACCACCCCAACATTTAGCTCCGTTAGTAACATGAAGTTGTAGACATTTTTGTGTTTGACCATCTTGAGTTGACTTTGTTTCATTCCGATTCGTCCACTTTTTGTCCATCTTTCAGTAACAGAGAGTAAACTTCTTACAGCGTACAGTTTTTTCCTGTCTGTCCGTCTCAGCGGTGGTAGTTTCTGTGGTGGTACTCGTTATTAAACGTGTGAGAGCCGCTGCTCTGCTCTACACCTCTGCATGCCAAGTAGACAATAAATATGTTTTAGTGCTTGAGATGCAGCTGAATTGTCTGTAACTTGGAGTTCGATCAGCCCGAAGGGGTTTTGGAACCATATTTAGACTTACGACTATATTATTTTAATTGAAAAGTAGTTGTTTGGTCATGCAGTAATGAACGGATGCCAAAGACAGATAGACTTAAATGAAAGTGTCTCACTGCCAGCACCCCCAGAGGTTGTGTATCCAAAAGCAGGTGGTTATAACTTCTGGGTTCATTTGTTTCCACCAGAGTAGGAGGGGTGATGGTTTCAGGAAACGAGGAAGAGTGAAACCCCCGCAGCGCTTCCAGAACACCAGCAGCCCATCCTCTCGGGCGTGGCCTCCTGTTAAACGTGATTGGATTGTGTATTTGTCTTCGTCCTCAGGGGGGAGGCCGACCTGCACAGACTCTAGTATCTGTTCTGGCTTCGAGCCCACGAGCCGGGGGCTAAGAGGAGACGGGGGACATGAACGGTCCAGAAGAGATCAGGATAACGAGCAGAGACGGAAGTAGACTGCAGTCTCTCCCAGTCTGCTTCTGTTAGTGATGCTGGAAGGAGACGTAGAAGCACTGAACTGAATCATTCGCTGCCTCTGATTGGAAACTGGGAAGAGTTCAACTTTTTTCCTTTTAACACAGGAAGCAGTGACAAGTTTTACCTCAAGTCCACAGGATTAGAAACCTAACAGGGTGACATTACACGAGCTGGTTCTGGCTTTAAACTGGCTCCAGAGTTCCTCCTTCGTGATGACAGATGAAAAAGTTTCTGTGGCGCCGGGCAAAGTGTCAGGACGAGCCTTGGGATCTCAGGGTTTACAGGATATATATTTATTATCAGGAATGGAACTGAGGTTTAAAAACAGGGTTTCTGCAGCTTCTTAAAGAGCCTCAGTTTTAGGTCCAGCATTGTAGACCTTTAAAAGAGATTTATTTAAATCTCAAATTTGTATGTTTGTTCAGTCATTGCGTCTCCCTTCGGGCCATGGTTCCGTCTCTCTTCAGGCCATGGTTCCGTCTCCCTTCAGGCCATGGTTCTCCGTCTCCCTTCAGGCCATGGTTCTCCGTCTCCCTTCGGGCCATGGTTCTCTGTCTCCCTTCATTAGTGTCCACGTGTCCTAAAACCGAACAAACCCTCTTTATATTTGAACACTGGAGGGACGGTGGTGGTTTTTAGTTTGCTCCTGGGTTCTTGAGTTTGACTGAAACATGTTTCAGTTCTCCTGAGAGATTCTTGATTTTTCACCTTGGACTCCACATTTCCATTAAATCGACAGGTTTAAATTCTTCTCCAGTGTCGAGCGGAGGAACAATATTTCTGTAAGGTAAAAACAACAACAGCTCTGTCACTTACAGGGAAAAGAACATCTTGGTTTGGTTAACGTTGATGTAAAGTAGTTTTAAAAACTTCTTGACCAAGTTTAAATTAAGTATACTAATTCTTAAAAGACAAGATGGTGACCTGATACCTGATGTGTCCTCATGTTTCTGTGCATGCCGATAATTTGCCCTCCCTTCAAAATGACACTCAATTAAAAGATCTTTCTTAAAGACATAGATTGGTTTTCCTAACATTTATTTGTTGAGGTTCTGTTATATTTCGAAGACTCACTTACGCCCCAGGTTCTGCTGAGATGCAACTGAAGTTATTCTTAATGAGAGAAATGGATCATTTAGACGAGGTTTAGCCATGTGTATCTTCTGTTTCTGCACCTTTTGACTCAGACTTCTTGCACAAATACAGAATCTTGTTTAGAAGCAGAACCTTCCAGCTGGCTGCCTCCCAGAGCTCAGTGTGAGATGCCAATCAGTGCCCACTAATAGATCTGGATCCCCGACTCATCCTGTCCCACCGTTCACTCAGTGACATCAATTATTTCACATCGTGTCCTGGGCTCAGACGAGCCCGAAATATCATTTTCTAATTACCAGGACCTCTTCTCAGAGGAGATTGCAGTGTTTGGAGACAGAGCAGCTTCTGTCTTTAAGGAAAACGTTAAATAGGAAGGTGTTTGAGCCGTTTATCCTGCAGGGGATGCCTCAGTTGCATACCTGCTCTCTAAAATCCTTTTTTCATCCGAGGTCCTCACCGTGCAGCCTCTCGTGTTGGATTAACGTCATCAGGGACAGACCACATCCTGAGTGTTTGCAAATTGATGCACAGCGTGTCCCAGAGATTAGTGCTTGAAACCAGGATGACCTGATGTAAATGCAAAGTTTTATTTAAAATAAAAAAAAAGAAGTAGCCGTAGGGTCTTAAATTGACTGAGCTTGAAGTGTGGCTCCAGTCAGAGGATCAGAGAGGGTCATAAAGATGATTGAACCTCTGCTGTCTTCACCAAACCATCCAAAATTAAAATTCTCTTTGAAGACGGCTCAAATTCAGGATGGGCTCTGAATAATGTGGGGGAATCAGCAGAGTGGGCTTCTCTCTGTGTAACTGACCCAGTTGGTCCAGATTCTTAAAGGTGACGCCCAGAAGAGCGTCCCGTCTCAGGCGTGGTTCAGAGCGCCGCTTTAACGTCTCAGAGACTTCCCGTGGGATTGATTCTGCTGCGAGTTTAATCCAAGGCACGGCCATCTTTACCGCCCGGCGCAGAACCTGGAGTCACTTTTACAGAAGTTGAGCTAACGTAGCTGAGCGTCATCCCCAACAACAACTCTGTTTGTCAGCAAAATATTTCATAAACCATTGGACAGATTTTAATGAAACCTTCAGGAAGCAATCATTGTGTTAAACGGCAGATACTTTTTAAAGAAATGCAATCGGCCATGCCTGTACAAAACTAATTACCAAGAAGGTAAATAAAAATCCAACGAGGCTTCAGCCATCTTACTGTAGCCCACAAACTGGATTTTTTGCCAGAATGCGTCAAAATCTATCTATTAGAGCACAAGTTCTTCTAAGAGTTGTTCAGTATAACTTTAAGTGAAGCAGCTATTATATTTTTTTAAATAAGAAATGAATATTGATCAAAACTAGAAGAATCTGTGCTGTCTCATGTTGACCTCTATAACTGATTAAAGTTCAATTCAAGATGGCCGACACAGAATAACTCTAACTCAGACTGTGTTATCAAAAATTGGTGTGGTAGTAGCTGAGAGTCCTTTCCAACTCATACTCCAAGCGCTCAACTCAGACTGGCTGTAAGAGTCGTTCTGATCTTTGAACATGAACACATGAGATCGTCAGAACATGACCTCAGCCTGAAACTCGACATGCATTCCTTCATCAGTGTCTCTGCTTCTCGCTGTATTTTAAAATCCTGAACGTGAGGCTGGAGCTCGTGTTCGCAGCTCGCCGCAGGCAGACCTTCTGGAGGTGTTTTGGCAGCTGATTAAAGCTCCTTAATGACCTCCTGCTTGTGGAGGGAGGTGTGTTGAGTTGGGTCCTGAGGAGAGGTCGGTCTGTGGTTCTGTTTTATCTGGCGAACACACAGAGTCCAGCTGAAGGGAACAAAAACACAGAAACTAATATAATAAAGAAGTTTTAAACCTGGGCAGTTCACATCAGTCTGCAGGAGAAGGTTCTCAATGTGAGGTCGAGTTAGCGTTAGCAAGCAGCTAAAAGCTCAACGATGTTATTGGTGCAGAAACATCCAAACACGTTTACAGAATCGTTCTTGTTCTCCTTGGTTCTGGCCACCTTTCTCACCCGCTGCTTCCTGTTTCCTGGAGGTAGAACGATCTCTCCACGCGGTTCTGATCTCATGACTGGTGCTTTTTATGACTGGGTGTTAAAACCAACAAATTAGTTTAAATTGTTCCGATTCAGCTCAGAATGTTGTCCTGCTGAGGCTCCAGCTTCTGTTTCTGTGGTTTTAAGTCTGTTGATGTATAATTTGACCTAAAAGTAGTAATTACTAAAATAAAAACTCCTATAAATGAAAGCTTATCACCTGCTGCCTTTTACACCCAAGAGAATAACAGTTTTACTTGTTTTGATCAACTCTTGAAAATGTTTTGCACAATTTCAGCTGTAATTTATGAATATTTGAAGTTTAGTTAAAATGGGCAAATTCAAAATAATTAATGCGAACGTCACAGCAGTATTTTATTTTATTTCTTAAGTACTGGCACCTTGTCGTGACACGCCAACTTGTTCCTAATGGTACTTTTTCCAGTAGGCGTGTTTTTTGACACACCTGCTGCCCCATTGTACTTTATTTTGAAAGGATTGTAAAGTGGAAACTGTGGTCAGGAGTGACTGTTTTGGCTTAAAATGGACATTCCTGGTGTAATTCCATGCAGTCATAAGAAGCGTTTTAGGGATGGCTCAGCTACTACCACATCAATTTTTCATTAACATGTGTCCAGTGATCCATCAGATATTTTACTAACACACACAGAGGAAAACCAGGAGTGGATTTTGGTTATTTGTGTAAAATTCATGAAGAAAAACTCCCCCTCCGTCATATTTCGTTGGCTTTGATGAACTAATTGGTCACGCTGAGACTTCTAACTGGAGCTTTTTCATCCTCTGCCTTTAATGAAAACAGCTGAAATAAATTAAAACGCCTGCTGGTCGTTTTGCAGCTTTTGTTGATGGATAAATGAAAAGAAGTGAATTTTGGGAATAAATCTGCGTTGCAGGGAAAATGGAGGAGTGATGAACTCTTTTGATGCTGGGTGTTAAGGATGAACACAGTTACAGATTTATAAATTAAAACTAATTCAGCTGCATTGTTTTGGAGGGAAATCAGATTTCAGCTTCAGTGTAAATATATTGACTGACGGCTGCATAAAGCATCGTATTAGTAACAAGGTTATATTATTATTTCATATATTTAAGCTCTAAATGGATGAATCAGTTTTTAATTTGAGCCATCTACCCCGTTTCCCAGCCACTTATCCATGTTCAGGTCTTTAATTAAATTAAGCCATTAGGGATTATCGCTGCACACGACTGCCGGGAAGCTCTGAATGTAAACAGAAGTGGGCTGAGTCCTCCCCGGGGGTTCTGTTGTAGTACAGTTAAAATGATATGACACATTAGGTTGTTGTCTCTGTGGAGTTAAACCGTCTGACAGGTTGTGGGAACACTTACTGTTTCAGCTGCTCATTAAATCCTTTAGTCTTCAGACTATGAAAATAAAACGTTTAATAAATGTTAGCATGAAGGAGATTGAGCAAAGCGCCTCGTTGGTTTCTGAAGAACTTATTACACAAGTTTTAATTGGCTGAAGTTCTTTTTAGGCAGAATTTGCAATTAGAAACACCCTTAAATATAATTTAACTACTTTAACTAAAGTAATAGTTTCACTTCTGACCTCTCAGGGTTTCCGTTTGAAAATAAAACTCCAATCTTTACCTCCACCTTCTGTAGTTCCCCCGACTTTAACGAGGTTTTAGTTTCTATTAACACGAAGCTTTAAAGATGGCAGCCATTTTTTACAACTCCTCTGTGTCTGTCAGCAAAATATCTGAAGAACCACTGGATGGTTCTTTAAGTAATCATTAGTTTTACAGCTGCTGTAACTTTTATTAAATATTTAACTTTATTAAAAATAAATAAATAAATCTGCTTCGGCTGCTGGCTACTTTTAGCTTCCAGCTAGCATTTTGCTCCTGTTAGCTTTTAGCTAGCGTTCTGCTTCTTTTAACTTCAGAAAATCCATTCAACTCACACGATTGTCACAGAAAATGATTTTACTGTTGTTAGCTTTTGGAATGAACCCAATTCAAGATGGCTGCCATGGTTGATCATTTTTCCAGACATGAAGCTAAATTTGGCGTGGTAGTAGCTGAGAGTTGTCCTAAACACGTCCTCTAAGTCGGGAGGATCAGCAGTTTCTGTTTTATTAAACCTTTCTGATATCCTGTGTCCTCACAGGAGGACATTTGTCCTTTTTCTGAAAGATTAGCTTTTAATTGTCATTATTCTAATTATTCAGAAACATTTATTTGTTTTTGAGGTGAAAATAATCCTGAATAACTGGAGGAAACTGAAGAAGCTCAGGACTTCTGTTGTCTGCTGTCACGCAGCTACGATTCAATGACTTTTTCAGAAATAAATATTTGTCCTTTACAGCCAAAAATTAAAGGCCTGTCATTGAACCCGCCTTAGTTTCAGATGGTATGTTCAGAGTTGTTGTCATTGAGCTCAGATTATTTATTGTGAACGACTCTCAGCTATTACCACTCCAAATGTTAGCTCCATGTCTGTAAAGGTTGCAGAGTTATTGATATTTTTGGCTGTGGCAGCCATCTTAAATTGGGTTGGCGTCAAACATTAATCATGGCCTGATTACCGGCTTCGAGGTGTTTAAAGTCACAATGTCAGAACGACTCCATTTTGTTTGTCCTCTGGTTTAAAAGCCTTTTTAATAAGACACCTGAGTCGGCGCTCTGCGATGATCACCCCTGTAGGTGAGCCTGATGAGGGAGTGACCTCCTTTTTTATTGGCTTCCTTCGGCTGCTCTCTGATCCTCCTGCTGCCAACACTCTGAAGAAATTTAGCATTCAGCAAAAGCACACGTTGCTCCAAATATAGCCTGCGCATTTGCATTTCGATCGGGCTTTTATTTTTCATTGTGAAGTGCCCCGGGGAGCCGGGTGTTGTACGTCGTGGCACGCCGCCTTCCTCTGTAATTAATCGTATTTAATGAATGAAGAACTCGTGACGGCGAGTCGGAGAGAAGCAGCGTCAGGATCAGAAGTCCTCGCCGTCCCGGCAGCCGTCCACTCGTCCTGATCGATGAATAAATCAGGATTTAACTGCTCAAACGGAGACTGAAAGAGGAATCAAACATTACTGATGTCAGTGCATAAATATTTATAGGATAATAAATTCAGAGGATTCAAATTCCATCCCGACAGCCATCAGTGGGAGTCATGCTAACGAATAGATAGATGTTGTTTTGGTCCATAAATATAAATAATGCCCACTGCCATGCATCTGTTAGCAAAATATGTCATGAACCACTGGATGGATTTTAAAACTGCAAAAGTAATTCTAGAATGGGCATTTACAGTGAATAACCTTTGGAGCCAACCCAGTTCAAGATGGCAGAACTTATCCTGGTCTTAGAAAGCTGCAGTGGTCCTGGAGGACGAGGAGACGTCTCCCAGGTTCAGGACCTCACTGGGCTGCTGGTGGTGGGGACTATTAATCACTCTGACTGACAGGGTTACATGAACTCCTGGTGAAATTTGGGCCAGAATTCGTCCAACGTTTACAAACACGTCAACAAAAAAATAAATAAAATTCAGATCGGTTCCAGACACCCGTGACAAGTCGGGCCGTTTTGAAATAAAATTTTTCAACACAAGTGGGAAAGCTGAAAACTTTCAGATAGTTTAAGACCTTCTTTTAAATCAGACCCTCCAGGATTTCACGATGTTGCGATCGCAACTATTAATGCAAAATCAAGCAAACCCCGCGAAATCGCAACTTTTTGCAACTTTGCCCAAAACACCGCAACTTTAACCTAATATTTATTGTTTCTAAAGCGATTCGCCACCGTTTCTGCGGTCTAGTCTCTTCTTTGTGGGTTTGTGTAGCGTGGAATACAAAATAACCCCAAATAACTCAGGAAGAAGACACGTGACGTCACTTCCTGCAGACCAGGGACAATCCAGAAATGCTCATGAATGTCAGTTTAGACAGATCAGATCATGTTTCCTAAAACTAATCAAGGAAGTTGGTGTCTAAAACCTTTAAAATGTATTAAAGCCTGTGCCCATTTCCTGATAAGAAGCACAGAAAGAATCACTTTACTTTAAACCAGCAGATACAAATACTGTTTATATTTCAAATACCTGCAAGAGATGCAGTTATGGTTGATCTGTTTATTTCACTGTTTTTTATTTGAATGGCTGATTCGAGCTCTAAAACCCCCGCGGACCTGCAGAGCCTCCGTTTAGCATCAGTTCAGGGTGAAATAAACCCAACTGTCCGTTTGCTGCAGCGCCACACAGTCTTCATCAGGAGGCTGTTTGCTAACTCCCACAAATCACAGCTCTCAAACCGAACCGTCCACAAGAAAATAATTTGAAGTAAATTTTTTCGACAAGCACAGACGAGTATAAATGATTAGATCTCAGCCCAATGAAACCATAAAACTAACAAATAGCTTCTGTCAGACCGCGGCCGGCTGTGGCCAAGGTTATACTACCAGCACGTAGGCGCCATAAGACACTTTCAGCCTGTAATAATAAATGTTCTGATGTGGCCTTGAGCAGCATTTGGGAACGAGTCCAGGACCAGTGAAGTATACCACCAGCAGCTCAAAGACCATCACTCAGGAGGTCTTTAGGCTTCTCTTAACTTTTAATCAACTCGGAGGCGCCGCTCGTGAGCGTTGTTTTAATCATAAACATCCTCACTTGTCACTGAAACTAGAAAATTATTAAATGTTTGATGCAGCTTCTGCCTGAAAATCCAACATTCATCAACTTATTTATTTTTTTTTACCTCTAAAGTCTGGTAATGATTTGGGGCGTCGACTTGTAGCAATCTAAGCTGACAAAATGGCCGACTTTTTTGATGTACGAACTGTAGAAGAAGAGCAAAGAGAACCAGGATCAAAAGAAATGTTAAAGCCGCTGCCTGTGGCTCGATCGGGTCACCATGGTAACAACACACCTGTGTCTGTCGCTCCCTGACTGCACTCTTAATAAGACAGGTGGTAAAAAGGGTGAATTGGCAGCAACGTCTAGTCGTCACACGTTAGTTTTTATTTATTTTTATTTATTTTATTTATTATTTATTTTTATTTATATTATTATTACAAGGTAAAAATACCCTTCATGTCTGATACGATGGAAGTCAATGAGAGTTTGGATGTGAGCCTTTTTGCACTCAAAGCATCTACAGCAGAGAGGGAGGAAGAAGACAGAAATACCTGCGTGTTCATTTATAAACTGTAAGAAGTGTAGACTGAGAGAGAAAAAAGAGTTTTTGAAAGTTCAGAGGTGACGTCGCAGGTCTGAGATGTGATGATTTTTTTTTTTAACATGGTTATTCATATTATTTAAAAGGACAGCTGGGTCACAGTACAACTCCTACAATTTAACTTGAGCAGAATTGTCCTCCAGAAATACTAATTAAGTCCAAAACATCCCTTTCTGTCTGGGGACTAGCTCCATTAACGATCCTAAGTTTACATTTGATCTCGCTGTTTCCCGTCTACTCCGGCGCTGTCAGGCTTCAATGACTTAAAGTTGGATGATCTGTGACCTGACCGTTCAGGCTGAGGTCATTTTGAAGAACATTTAGATATGTATCAGATTAGGACAGTGGTCTGAGTCTGGTTTGACTAAATTAGATTGGTGGTGATCACTGTCATAAAACAACAATATGGGCAACAAAGACTGATTTATGTCTCTCACAAGTTTAACATCCTGTGGTTAAAATCCTAAAAACTTTATAAAACTCAAACAGGACCGGGTGTAGAGCTCCTAACAAGTTTTACCAATCGTTTGGTCGAAATCCTCGTTGTCTAAGGAGAAATTTCATCTACGTTGTGAGATATATAGCTACCAGAAGTTATGGCGTAGTATTCCCAATTAAGTCTCATGTTTTAATGTATTTTTTACAGGACAAGTAGTCTGTGAGTAAACAGAAGATTTAAATCTGCTACAAACTCTGCAAGAATCAAGAAACTTGTTCTCTCAGGGCTGCAATAAAAGAAGTTCTTGCAGCTTGTTCTCGGCACATCATTGGTCAGAACTTCGACGTGGGCGTGGTTAATGCAGGAGAGTGGAAAATGTTGACTCGTGAAGTATGACAGGTCCGGACCAGAACGAACTCTGTTCTTGTTCCTGCTGACTTGAGTAAACAGGTTTCTCGGTTCTTGTGGACTCTGCAAAAAGCTGAACGCTCCTGCTGCCCTCGAGTCACCATCGTGCTTCAATGACAACCTTAGCTGAAGATTTTATGTATTTAAGTTGCATCCGAATAGTTAATCTTGATATAAGTTGAGGATAACTTTATAAAAGTTTAATGTTTTATAATCATTCATGAATCCAGTCCCTCCTAAATGTTGTTGAAGTAAACTGCAGGCGTTTGTTTTGTGAGCCTGAAATACAACTTCCACCCAACGGGGGCCTGCCTCAGCATTAAAGATTCAACATTGGGCATAAAATAAGACAATTAAAGGGCAATTCATCAGCTAGACTGGTTCCTCCGCCAGCAGCAGCCAGGCGAGGCCAGGGGCATGCTGGGAGTTGGTGGCAGCCCATTAAACCACCACAAGGAGCAGCAGTAACGACATGTTGGGAGTCCAGGGAAAAATGGAGCATCGCGCTGTAGCTGCCGTCACACATGAAGGAGCAACGGCCTGAATGAAGGAGGAAAGTTGCTCTGATTCGATGTGTAAAATGTTTAAAAAGCAGATCAGGCTTCAGGCAGATTTAGCTTCAACTATTAATACTGCGGTGTGTGTAGTTTCCTTCAAATGCTTCAAACCTGATATTTATGAAGACAATGAATGGACTCCTCTATAACTACTGAGTGGAAACGGCCATCTTTAATAACAACACAGGATGTTCTGTTTTTAAACTGACAGCAAAGAGTCGCATAATCTGAACCTCATTTTAGGTAAAACTGAGTTTCAGTTCATTAACAGCAGGAACCTGTAAATCCTCTAAACCCGGTCCTGTTTGGAGCTCTAAACCCGGTCCTGTTGGAGCTCTAAACCCGGTCCTGTTGGAGCTCTAAACCCGGTCCTGTTGGAGCTCTAAACCCGGTCC
>NC_051446.1:25338462-25353539 GCF_001649575.2 Kryptolebias marmoratus
CCCGGTCCTGTTGGAGCTCTAAACCCGGTCCTGTTGGAGCTCTAAACCCGGTCCCGTTAGGAGCTCTTAAACCCGGTCCCGTTAGGAGCTCTAAACCTGGTCCTGTTTGGAGCTCTACAGCTCAGACTTCACAGCAGAAACATCATTTAGATTTTTAACAGGTCACTTTTATAAACGACTTTTTCAGGACAATCTGAGCAGCAAATTTCTTCAGAACATTTTCAGACTATAACATGGCTTTACTTCACACACACACACACACACACACACACGCGCGTTCTCACACTCACTGAAGGAGTTTGCTCAAGGCTTCACATAAATTATCGTGACAAGGCCTCCGTCTCTGCAGTCCCCCTCTGTTTTATAACCTCCTTTTCTTCCTCCGCCATGGCGACACACCGGCATGCTGCTCTGCTCCCGTCTGTTTACCGACCCTGCTGTCGTCAGGCAGAGTCTGCAGGTTTAAGGCCGTCATGGTGTTGTACTAAACATGGTAAAGATACTTTTCTCTTTAAGTTGGAGTAACATAATGATGTTCAGAGGGCAGTTCTGTCTGCAACACGTTCGGCTCCGGGTTCGTTTCTTTGACAAAATATTTCTGTTTTATGTCAGACGACAGCAAAACTGAACCCTCTGCACAGAGACTGGAAGTATGACAAAACTTACTGACATTTTCGTAAAAGTGAAACAAAAACCTGGCAGTCTGACGGCTCCAATCATGTCTGATTTATTTTTGTAGAAATGCGAGTCGAGTCGGGAAGATGTCCAATCAGAACCGATCAGAGCAGACGGCTCGTTTGATCAATGCCCGGGAAAGACGCTACAACCAGCGTCTGTCGCTCTGACATTAAAACGAACGAAATGTTAACAAGACGAGAGGAGACATACGGACACGTTTTACATTTGATACAAAGAAAAACGAGAAGCTGTGTGAGCCGAGTCGGAAAAAGATGAACGTGAGGAAAAGTTTATCCTGGAATCACAGCGAAGGTGAACGTTAGATCCCGAGCTAAAAACAGAACCCTCTGATGCTAGAAATGAGATTTAGTCAATAAAACTGGAAGCAAAGTGCCCTTCCAGAGGCTGGCTTTAACATTAAAATGACTGCTGATTACTGAAATACCATTAAAACTAAAATACATTTTCATCAAAAGACTAAAAAGTTTGATGTTAAAATGAACACTGGTGCGAATTATACCGTTTATACGTCACTTCCTGTTAAACACTGCTGAGGAAACAGTCATGGACAGGAAGTAGATTCTTTTATAAAATATGTGCAATGATTTGATCTTGGCTTTTGTTCAGTTGTATGGATGTCTGTAGAAACTGCTGCTCTTCTTCTTTACAACTCATTAAGTTGCAGAAATTAAGATGTGCACAGCAAACCGTAGACCCCACCCACCTGCACGACCGCCGCTGTGATGTCAGTTTTGTCGAGAGACGCCATTTGTAACCAAAGTAAAAGCTGTGTCTACGTTGTCGGCAAAGTTTGAGCTCGTTCCCTGTGTGTTTGTCTCAACCAGGGCTGTCTCCAGTCCTGCCTGTGGTGTTCATGGACAGGACCTCAAGGTCGTAGAGAGGGGGACGGGAACCTCAGAGTCCCGTCCTCCAAGTCTGAGGCTGGAGACAGGTGGAGTGTTGCCTCCTGGTCCGGGCTGAGGGTTTGCCTCAGACGGAGGAGTTTCAGTATCTGGGAGTCCTGTGAGTGATGGCAGGATGGAGCGGAGATGGATCAATGGATCAGGTCTTTGTGGTCAGTATTGATGGTGTTGCTCCAGTCTGTCTGTGGTGGTGAGGTTTAAATCATGACCAAAAGAACGAGAGCCTGGATCCAAGCGGCTGAACCGATCTTCCTCTGCAGGGCGGCTGGATGAGGAGCTCAGAGTAGAGCTGCTGCTCCTCCTCATCAGGACGAGTCAGCTGAGGTGGTTCTGATTATGATGTCTTTATCTGGGCATGTCCCACTATCAGGAGACCCTCTCTGGTCTGGGATCACCTTAGGATCCCCCAGGAGGAGCTGGAGGGAGCTGTGACCTTTGAACCTGACCACAGATAAACAGAAAATGGACGCAGCTGATAAATCCGTTTCAGTGACTCAGTCTTTCGACGGTCTAATGACACAACTACCAAACTTTTCACAAGCATGGAAATGTGTTTTATATTAATTTATTAATTTAATTTATCTCAGTCTTTTGTATAAATTCTGAGTCCTGCTTGTCACAGTCCACACCAGGATTTTTCTCTTTTGTCTTTTTTATTAAATGAAAGTCAAAGTGGAGCTGCACACTTACTGTGACTGATCACCTTCTGCAGAGCGGCGCTGCTTTTTGTCTCATTGGTCACAAGAGGGCAGTAAACCGCCCCCCACCCCGACCCCAGAGACGCATGCATCATTTCCATTTATGTCACTTTTCCTTCACCGACCCTGTCGCACATCTGAGACGGTTCTGCTCTCAAATAAAATGAGATTTTCCTTCACGGCTGTTTTGTCTTGCCTCGGGGTTCCCAGGACAGATGCAGTTGTTGGAACAGACAGATGTTCCCCCATCTGTGGGGGGGGTGCTGTCAGAGGTGTGCTCTGTGGTTTTTAGTTCCTCACGCGTTTGTTTAGCCCAACAGAAGACAGGAAACGGCTCCTTGCAGATGTTTCTTTCTGTTCCTCAGACTTCCTCCAGGACAGAAGTGTTGGATCATTAACGCTCTGCAGCTCATGTGACGCGCCTCGGGGCTAATCTATTGACAATAATGTTTAGTTTGTGCTGCGAGCTGCTCACTGATTTTGGTAACAATCAAGTCAGAGCAACTTAAAGCTCCGTTACACATCTGCTTTTTTATCCTGTGGACTGAAACCACAAGGCTTTTACCGTTGACGGATTATGGTTTCAGTATTTTAAATATAAATGTGCTCATCATAAAGCAGCTATGTTTTAGGCTGAAATTGGTCTCTGACTTACTGACTTAGAAACCACTAAAACAAACAGATTCCACAGAGTTGTTATTTATTCAACAAAAAGTTAAATCTGGGAGAGAAAAACTGCTTCAGGATCAGGAGCTGCTGATGATCAGCAGCTGATGATCAGAGGAACCACTTCGAGAGAAGCTGCAGGTTCTGCTGCTCTGGAGCTGCAGGTGTGAGTTAATACAACGCCAGGGCGGAAAAACATCAGCAATGACCTCAGAGAAACAGCTGCTGCTGCCCATCTATCTGGGCAAAGGGGTCAAAGGTCATTTAGAGTCCATTGTTCTACAGAGAGGAAGATTATTCACAAGAGGGGACATTTAGGATCAGCTGCTGATCTTCACCCTGAAGGTCAGACCGTGCAATGAGCTCCATCTCAGACTCTACAGGCCTCAGTCAGCAGGTTAAAGGTCAAAGGTTAAAGCTTCTTCTCTCTAAAAACAACATGGCAGCTCGACTTGAAGGAACCAGAAGACTTCTGGACCAGAACCGGACCAGAGGACAGATGTTTACCCAGAATGCACTGCAGCTGTCAGCACGGTGGTGGGCGGCTGATGGTTTGGGCTGATTCTGGAGTCAGATGTGAGGCCATCTGTCTGACAAACAGAACGGACCAGAACCAGAACCTCAGAGAGCTGAGCAGAAACCAATGAGCTAAAGCAACGCTGGAAAGAAGAGTGGGCCACAACTCCTCCACAACCATGAGAGAGACAAACAGGAACCAATGAGNCTGAAGCAACGCTGGAAAGAAGAGTGGGCCACAACTCCTCCACAACCTGGAGCCCACTGAGAGTTCTGCTGCTGGAGGAGGTTCTGTTGGGTCAGGATCTGGACCCAGTTATTGTTTAGTAAATAATGACTCAGTGGAATCTGTTGTTTTTGTTCACTTGAGGTCAGATTTGGATCATTGTAGAACCTGGACCCTGTCCTGATCCGTAAAACTCTAAAGCTGCAGGGGGTGGACTTGGGGGTTGACCTGACTCTTTACAGAATTTGGAGACTAACTGATCAAAAACTCAGTTCTATAAATTTAAAAACCTCATTTTGTTTAAAGCTTTCTCTGCAGCTCACGTTTATGGTTGGATGTTCTGTAACATTTTCAGTTTTCACGTTTTCACTTCCTGTCTTCCTCCGTCTGCAGGTCGAGAGAAGAGAAAGGATCCCATGATCTCTGCCGGTGATGCCGAGTTCCCGCGGGATTTCCACACCCTGGCTGCCGGCGGCGGCCGCGGGGCGCGGCGCTTCCAGGACAACAGCAACGGCGGCTTCATGTCGTCCTCGCTGGACCGGCGGCACAACTCTGTGGCCGCTAAAAGCCTGGAGGCCCTGAACAGCATCCACAAGGCGGACATCGAGCGGCAGCGGGACGCCCTGATGGACCTGCAGAAGAACAAATACTCCAACAGTCCCGGCAGCATGTCTCAGGGCTCCGCTGCAGCCGGGCGACAGGTACCTGACCGCTCCAGCAGCTCCTTCGATGCAGTCAATGACACGAATACTGAGAATGATCAAACTGAAATTAGAGGTTTCACTGAGTTATAAATATTAACAGAAAGCCACGTTAATGATGTTAATTTAAGAAGGGGTCAACTTGCTTTCAGTCTAATTATTTCTCCAATTTGAGCCCATTATAGTAACACAGACTCCTTCAAGGTTGAACTTGAAGAGAAATAATCCGATTTCCAGGTTTTCATGACAGCTGCTCAAACAGCTTATTATTTAGATCAGAAAATCTACAAAACTGAGGTTTTCTTTTTGATTTACTGGGAAAAGTAAGACGGTTTAATGCATCAGTTAAACTACAAACTGGAAATAAGATAAAGTGGCAGATGAAATGGAAAGTTTGAGCTTTTAGCTGGTATTACTCATCATTCTTAGTATATTTTATTTACCACCGCCTTTTACCAAATGAGGATTTTACTCAGGGGTGGAAATTAAAAATTTTGTCCACCAGCCATAGTGGCATAGTACCCTGTAAGTATCCGGAATGTGATCTGTAAGTACCCAGTGAGTACCTGGTAAGCACTTGAGACGTACACCTGGGACGTACCCAGTAAGTATCCTGTGGGTACCCAGTAAGTATCCTGTAAGTACCCAGTAAGTATCCTATGAGTACCCAGTAAGTATCCAGTAAGTACCCAGTAAGTACCCAGTAAGTATCCTATGAGTACCCAGTAAGTATCCAGTAAGTACCCAGTAAGTACCCAGTAAGTATCCTATGAGTATCCAGTAAGTACCCAGTAAGTACCCAGTAAGTATCCTGTGAGTACCCAGGACTCTCCTGTAAGTACCGGCTGGTATCGATGCGTTCCTGTTCCTTATTCTGCTCAGGTTCTGTGTTCCCCGTCAGATGAAACTGTATTACATGAAGCAACATTTCTATAACAAATAAGAACGAATCGATACACAAAGTTAATCATGTTTGTTTCAGCGCTCTCCGGTCTTGTTGAACATTTTTAAATAATTAATTCTGAAGTTAAATCCCCCACCGGCTGCAGCTCCTCCTCCTCCTCCTCCTCCTCCTCCTCCTCCTCCTCAGAGCCTCAGGAGGGATGAACTCTGAGTACTTCCTGGTTCCCCTCGGAGACTCGAACATCTCTCTGACCTGTTGCCCCCCCCCTCCTCCCCGTCTTTATTCATGTTTTCATGAAGATCTCGGTGTGAAATGAAATGTTCTGCTCCGTCACCTCCACCTTTTTCCCGCTTCAGATTCGTCTCATCGATCAGAACCGCTTCATTCAGCTTTTTCCCTCTTTGTGTTCAGGAGTTTTTCCTCATCGATCCAGGAATTTATCCCGTTTCCTCCACAGAGACAGAATGTGGCTGGCTGAGCTCACATCAACGCATTAAATATGTCCACAAACATTAATTACCTTTAATTTCTCCTGTTTTAGTTCTGCAGAACTGAACAGTTTTTTTAATGGCAGCCACAACGAGCCTCTTAGTTCAGGTTCAAGTTACAGACGGTGGCGCTGAAAACGGGATTATTGAGCAGTTTGAGCGAAATATGAAAGTTAGTTACAGCGTGTTTGAGCACGCGTCTGTCAGCAAAATATCTGAACTACTGGACAGATTTTAATGATTACTGGATGTAGAGTCAATCCAATTAAAGATGGCCGCCACAAAGATCTGTTAACGGGTGTTTTACAGACACTGTGCTGGAGTTCGGCTGGTAGTAGCTGAGAGTCATCCTGATAAAAGGTTTAGTCAGTAATTATTAAGAGTCGACTGCGTCTGTTAGGAAAATATCTCATAAACCATTGGATGGATTTAAATGAAGCTTTCAGTGAATAATTATTGGATGTACCAGCTGATCCAATTCAAGATGGCTGCCACAGCTAGTCAACAGTAGCAAACATAAATGGCTCAGAGCTAACAGCAGCTGAGCGCGGCGCGTCACAATATCTGATGATTTTAGTGTTAAACTCTGGCACGAACGGCGGCGGGCGATATGCATTCCTTCAAGGACCGGCCTGTCATTCTGGGATGTCTCTTTATTTATTTATTTTTTAATAAAATGTTGAACTTTATCTTTAAGTTGGCGTTTTTCCGTCTGCTTCCTCTTCCTCTCCGCCCACTCCGGTTCCATCCGAGCGCTCCGTCTCCTGACGGAGGAAAAAGGTGGAGAAACAGGTGGAGTCTGCTGTCGTCATGGCAACCCGCTGCTCCCCTTATAAGGAAAGCTGGTGATATCATGTGGCTGGCAGTGAACACGCTGTACCGAGTGTGAGGAAACGGCAGCGGGGGAGAGGAGGAAGGAGGAACGGCTTCTTCATCGCTCCTGTTAGGAATGGTGGGAGAGTGACAGACAGGAGGAGGAGGAGGAGGAGGAAGAGGGGCGGGAGGACGTGCTCGGTCCCTCTCAGGCGCTACTACAGGAATCATCCTCTGCCTGATCCTCCGGGCACAGGAAATCCACCGAGCCGCAGAGGGAAGGAGGCAAATAAAATGGAGAGAGGGGAGGAAGACGAGGGAGGCATGTGGAGCGTGAAGATGCTCCGGCATTAAGTGGAAACGGTAAAACTCTTAACTCCATCTTTCCTTCCTCAGCTCCTGAGGGTTTACCTGTCGTATGTGAGCTGAAGGGACGGGTGCCTTTTTTCCAGGGGAGGGGTCGGTTTGGCTCCACGCAGGCAGGTGAGGGTCAGGTGTGTCAGAGCTGCCGCAGCGATTTGTGAGGGAACACACTGATCACATGTGTTTGAATGGCACAAAGATGGCTCCTCTGCATGCAGGTCAGGCATCCAGGTCTCTCTGCTCCTCCTTCACCTCCAGGAGTCCCGTCTCTGCGTTCGCTCCGGGATCCTGCAGGCGGTAACATCTGAGTCAGAGTCCTCGGGGGTGGGGTCTGTTTGCATTCAACGAGACCGTTCCTAAAACATCTGTCTGTCGGCGCATTTAACGATCCGATGGTTCTAATTAAAGGTGAATGAACAGAGCGAGCAGTGAAATATATTTAGGATGATGCTCGACTTCACAATTATCAGCTGTTTGTTTCTGCTGTAATAATTGAGTCAAGAACCTGGAAGAAGTCTGATAATATTAAAGCCTTTTTTTCCTCCCCAGTTGTCAGCTTGTAATTATGAAGCAACAGAGTGGAACTGCTTCAGAGCTGAGAGGATGAAACCAGCTGCAGGTTACTGAGAAACAAGCCAGAATGAGCTTCAAATCAAACTCGCAATGAAATTGGGGAGTTTTCAGGGCTGATTCTTTTTGTCTATAATTAAAAGCATTTTATCTTTTTCTGCCTGTCACACACAGACAGGTCAGGCAGTATTATTAATATCCTGTTAATACACTCTGTACCTCAACACATTGTAAATATATATTTTTAAATTCCTGAAGTATCATATTTGCATAAATATTCAGTCCCTTCTTTCAGTTTAATCTCTGACACAGATCCGAGTCATTTAAGACTATTAATTTGTCGATACGTTCCTGAACTGATCAGTTTTAAAGCACAGACTTGTAGATAACGTTTGCTTTAATATCAGCAAGGAGGAAAATCAGGTAAACGATGGTGGACTACAGCTCAGGTGTTTCACGACCTTTCTCCTCCTCCTCGGTCTTCAGCAGCGATCTGAACCCTCGGCTCCGGGTGCCGGGTTGAAGCACCTCTGGCAGCAGCTGAGTGGTTTTGGGTTTGATGCTCTCTGATTGGAGGATTTTCTTCTTTGGATGAGGACCGTCAGTGGAACCGGTTTCAGGTCCACTCAGAGATGTCCCTAACCCACTTCTCTCCTCTCTGTGTTTTGGATCAGTGCCATGTCTCTAATTTTGTATTTGACTTTTTTCAACCTTGCTGCTGAAAAATGCCCCCACAGCATGATGGTGTCACCACTGTGCTTCACTGTGGGGACGGTGTTTGGGCCTGGTTTCCTCTGGACGTAACCTGTAGGATTGAGGCCAAATGGTTAATTTTGTAGAAGAGATTGTTCTGATCCTGTAGATCAGGGGGTGTCCAATCCTGGTCCTGGAGGGCCTCCATCCTGCAGGTTTTAGGTGTTTCTCTAATTTGACACGCCTGATTTGAGTGACTGAGTGATCAACAGGCTTCTGCAGAGCTTGAAGACCTGCTGAAGAGCAGAGAAACATCTAAAACCTGCAGGAGGGTGGCCCTCCAGGACCAGGATTGGACGCCCCTGCTGTAGATCTTCAGAAACCAAAACAAACCTCAGTCAAATATTGCTGAGTCATTAGTGGTTGTGTGATTCAAACTAAAAACTGCAGAGAGAGACTCAGAAGATTCCTGAGGTCTCTAGATGTTCAGCTGTTCGTGCTTATAAAAGTTTAACCACATGAGAACGCTTTTAGCTCAAGACAGACTGTAAATATTTGATCAAATTGGTTTTATTAGACCGGGCCGCATCGGATCAGGTTTGACTGTTCGGGTTTCTGGGCCTGAAAGCTCCACTCAACAAAAACCAATCTGGGTCACAGCAGCCTTCAGCTCTGTCCTGCTTCCTTCCCTGACTCCACGCTGAGCAGAACGTCAGCTGAAGTTCCAGCAGAGAAAACAGAACATCCTGCAGATCCTCGCTGCTCTCAGAACAGCTGCTCCAACAGAAATTAATTTACACTCAGAAATTTCATGCAATTACTGAGGAAATGGGGTTAAAGCTCACAGCATGAAGGAATTTACTCTAACTTTGCTCCAAACTGAAATTAAAATGATGTTTTTAGTCTTCTGAATGTGTACACAGTGAAGTCGGCAGTCAGAGTTAAAGGATCATTCAGTAGTTTTGTCTGATTGACGGTCTGCAGAAATATGGTTCAGTTCTGTTTAGAGTTCTGTTCACATTCTTGGTAGTTTTTTGTAGATTCGCAGACTTGTGTTTCTAAGATCTAAGGGTGAGAATGAAGCTTGAGGATGTGTAACACAATCTGCTGTAGGTGTGTGTGGAAGCACTTGGAGGTAATTAAACTGAGAATAACTACGAGAGGCGTATGATTTTTTTTCCTTATTGGTTTCCACAGAAGTGTTGAAGTCGTGGAGAGTGTGGTGAATTCAGGTCCTGTAATTATCCAGCACCGGTGGAGGATTTCAGATGTTTTTCCTGTGAAACCTGAAGGGAGCTATGATCCTGGAGATCTGAGTCTGTGTTCAGGTGGTTCCTCCAGATCCTGACCCAGCAGAACCTCCTCCAGCAGCAGAACTCTCAGTGGGTTCCTGGTTGTGGAGGAGTTGTGGCCCACTCTTCTTTCCAGTGTTGCTTCAGCTCTCTGAGGTTCTGGTTCTGGACCGTTCTGCGGTGTTTGGGATCATTGTCCTGTTTGTCACATCTGACTCCAGAATCAGCCCAAACCATCAGCCGCCCACCACCGTGCTGACAGCTGCAGTGCATTCTGGGTAAACATCTGTCCTCTGGTCTGGTTCTGCTCCAGAAGTCTTCTGGTTCCTTCAAGTCGAGCTGCCATGTTGTTTTTAGAGAGAAGAGGCTTTAACCTTTGACCTTTAACCTGCTGACTGAGGCCTGTAGAGTCTGAGATGGAGCTCACTGCACGGTCTGACCTTCAGGGTGAAGATCAGCAGCTGATCCTAAATGTTTCCTCTTGTGAATAATCTTCCTCTCTGTAGAACGATGGACTCTAAATGACCTTTGACCCTTCCCAGATTTAATGGGCAGCAGTAGCTGCTCCTCTGAGGTCATTGCTGATGTCTTCCCGCCCTGGCGTTGTGTTAACTCACACCTGGAGCTCCAGAGCAGCAGAACCTGCAGCTTCTCTCGAGGTGGTTCCTCTGATGATCAGCTCATCAGATAAAACTGATCATCAGGTCACTTTTTACTGTTTTTAGCAGCAGTTTAGTCAAATGTTGCACCAAGTCAGGGTTTAGGATTTGTTTTTAGTTTCAAGTGAAAATCTACAAAAACATTTTGTTTAATAAGAATAAATTAAAATGTTTTTTCTTTGCTGAGCTTTTAGTTTATTTAAAGAGAAATGATTTAAAGTTATTAAGTTCCTGATATGAGACGTATTCGTGCTTTCACCACTTCCTTCAGTCCTAAATGAACATTTTTCTGACTGAAATTAAAAGACTGAAACACATCCTGGCACTTAACGGCTCAGGTTAATCTAAAAGAATCAGACTGTCGAGCAGAGCTGGAAATGGCAGCTTTTTAATCTACAGTTTTTCTTTAATCCATGCCAGGCGGAGGCCACGGGGCTGGTGTTAGGAGCTGCGTCGCTGAAAATTGTGTGAACTCACTTTAAACGTTTGATTAGCTGCTGAGAAGCAATTATATTCAATTAAAAATCAATTACGATGGCAATGGAGGACACCCCAAGTTAATCCAGCTATCATCACGATAATTAACACGTCATTTTCTCACCCCGCCAGTACAAAAAAAACAATTATTTATGGGTTGGTTTACGTCAGCTTTAATTTTTGGAAAGTTAAAATGTTTGAGTATCTGAATTCATCACCAGTTCAACCACAGCTTTTAGTTTTGTGACTTCTAGATTTAAAAACAATTCTTTTAGATGTTCAGATTTACAGCGGGTCACAGGTCGCGCTGCGTTCACTGTGTATTGGACATAAGAAAACTATGTCAGTCTTTTCTGGTTTGCTATTAAAAGCAAACTTTCATGAGAAGTAATGAAACAAAAAATAAATCTGAGTCTCTGTAGGTACTTCGTCTATGAACTCAAACATCTAATTAACTATTGTAGGTCTTAAAGTTGGAAAATAAAATTCTCTTTTGTCAATAAACGTACAATTATAGAAGATAGAAAACCAAAAATGGCTGTCAGGTTCACAGAGACTGGACAGAAATGTGTATCTGTGGTAGTAGCTGAGAGTCATCCCTAACACCTACTTTGAGGACAGACTGCGTCCGATTTGTCTTTAAAACTTTAATATTAACTGTCGGCATCTGTTAGCAAAATATGCATCGCCTACTTGTGGACAGATTTTAATGAAACCTACAACTGGATAACTTTTGGAGTCAACCCAATTCAAGATGGCCGCCACAGCCAAATTAGAAAACACAAGATGGCTGAAATTCGGTCATATTTATCAGTATGTTGCTGAAGTTTGGTGTGGTAGTAGCTGAGAGTTTGAGTGCCAGCAGATTCTCCGACATCTTTTCAAACCTTGGCGTGCCGTGTGGCGGGCGACAGGCATTCCTTTGAGGGACGGTTGTGTTGAACTTGGTTGAGCTCCCGGGATCTTTACCAACTTTCTGTGATTAGAAAAGAAAAGTTTAGATGATGGAGAGTGAGCGACGTGTTGTCATGGAAACCATAGATTCTGATCGATGGCTGTTCACGAAGGTTTAAAACCTGAAAATAATTCAGTTTTCATGTGAAGGTCCTGCTGTTTTCTTTCACTAACAGCCCAGATGTTGATTCCAGCTGCTGAGAACACGACACAAAATGTTTCTGACGTGGAGACGACCCGAGTCTGTATGTTTCTGTATCACCTTCGTTTCTTCACATGGAAACTGAGCAACACGTCTTCTCACCAAAGCTCGTTGTTCTTTTCCTCAAACTTTTGTTGTGCTGTGTTTTACGGCTTTAATCGCGAGGACAAAAGTCTCACACTCAATCCTGTTTGTCCTCTCTTTACCCCGTCCTTGTCCCCTCCTCTGTCTCCTTTCCTCTTTGTTTTCCTTTCCTCTTAGCAACAACCAAACTACTGGAGCTTCAAGGTCAGTGGCAGCGTTGTGTTTGTGCCTCTGTGTGGATTTGTCTCTAATAGGATAATGTCTTTGTGTCTTTGCATGCTTGCTTGCCTTTTCTCCAGTGACGCACACTTTTCTGTTAACTCTTTTATTGCGTGCTGCAGCGTTCAAACAGAACTCGATCAGCGAAGGTGGATGATTGGAGGCAGGAGAGGAAATGAGTCACCGTCAGAGTTTAGCTCCTACCTTTTAGTAGTTTGGTAATTGTCCGTGATTTGGACGTGTTCTGCCTGCAGCTGCTTTCAGAATCCCCCGACTCCTCTGGTTTCTGTCTCAGATCAATCTGATGGAAATAGTTTTGACTTTATTAAAGAACCAAGCCAGGAGGATGTAAAATAAAGTCATTTTCCTACAACCTGAACGGGTACAGAGCTTCAACTAGATCCCAAACTTTTCAGCTTTCGACCCATAAATTAATAGAGACAAAGGAGTGTGACCCCATCTGTTGGCTGTTTAAATATCCAAGAAAGGTAATAACCTTATTAAATAAAAGCATAATGACAAACAGTCCTATCAATTTATGATTTGTATTTCAATTCTCTGTCACAGTTGTGGTGCAAATATGTCATAAAAACTAGTTTTTTAATTGTAGGTTGATATCTGGAGATTATCTAAGGTCCCCCGCTTGGTGTTGGGGGACCCACATTGGGGTCCCGACCCCAACTTTGGGAACCATTGAACTATTTTCCATGTTCACTAAAAGTAATATGATGAATAAAAGTAAACGTAGAACCAGGTTTTTGGTAAGATTCCAGCTCCAGGTTCTGACCTGCTAAGTGAATCTTTTCCTAATTTCTGGTCGAACTGAAAGTTTTACATTTTATCTAAAAAAGCACCAAGTTACAGAGCTTTTTTTTACCCTCCCTTTGATTTAGAAACCATTTTGTTTAATCGAACCGCCATTTTGTTTGTCAAGGTCGCAAGGTCAGTCGGGATAGTTAAGCTTTGCATTTAAAATTTGGATTATTTGACAGTTTCTGTTGTATTTATTGATATTATTTAGGTAGTAAATGTTTATTATCTAGGTATTAAAATGTTGCATGTTTGTATTTATTGAACTAAAGGAAAAATGTGAAGTATCTTTATATTTATCTAAAAAAAATCTAAAATCTGCTGAATTTCTGAAAGTCTGTTGATTCTTATGACATTAACATTGACTGTGTGTTAGCAAAATATTTATTAAACCACTGGATGGACTTTAATGAAACTTGGATGTGGGCGTCAGTCCAATCCAACATGGCCACCGCAGCTAATCAGCCTTAGCAAACGCAAAAATGGCTGCTGCTTGGTCACATTTATAAACACTGGGATCAAGTTTGGTGTGGTAGTCGCCTGAAACATGGTGGGCGATAGGCATTCAAGGGTTGCTAGGCTTTTATTTAAGTTTTATTTTCCTGCGACTCGTGACGAAGACGCTTCAGTCTCGACGCGTCCTGATTCGTTTCTTCAGATGCTGCGTGTTTCCTCCGTGCAGTTGGCTCAGGATTTTAAAGACGGTTTTAGCACTTTTTAGGTGTGATGTTGCAGAAAATGTGTCTGCCCGCTCTCGGCCCTCGGGGTAATTACACTCGGGGTTTTGATTAGCTGAAGACGAGCTCTGCGGAGCCCCGAGTGTAGTAATGGAGACAGCTGTGAAAGATGTGAGCCAGTCAGTGGGAGAAGGTTATTCATGGCTTCTGATTCTCACTGGTAATGTTAATGTAATCCTGACTCAAATTACACTGTTTAGTCAGTGATGGAAAACGTGGGAGACGGGAGGAGTTGACACGAAGCCAAACTCAAACCCACGCTGTTAGAAACACGGTCTGAGTCCAGGATTTTTAACCACTTCCTGTTTCTGAGCGTGTGAACTCATTGATTCCTGACCATCATAATGACTGGCAGCAAACACAGGCGAGATTAATGAGTCAGCACTGGGAAATGTGCAAACAGAGTTATTTTAGTTTGATATAAACTCGTTGCTTTGTCTGTAACTCTGGTCTAAATGTTACAAACTGAAGCCTGTATCATCTTTTAGCTTTTATTCTTTTTTCTTGTTGTACCAAACAGTGATTTAGGCATACCCTTACCCCTACAAAAAGCTATAATTCCTAATTAGTTCCTGCTGTATGGTGAATAAATTCTGACCCAGGTGACGGTGTAACCTGTCGGAGGTGGCAGAGCGCCTGCTGACCTCAGCACTTCCTGCGGCGCTCTGCATCTTAACCATAAAATGACTTGATACCTGAACGGCTCCCCGCGTGGAGCTTCTGCTGACACCACAGATCTGAGCCCTGCTGAAAGATTTTCTGTGACGGAACAAAAAAAAAACACCAAAAAGGATTAAATGGGACGACAAATGTTTGCTGTATTTCACATTAAAATGTCAAAGGAGGAGGCAGAGAGAATAAATCTAAAGCTAACAATAAAAGTATCATAACTGTTGTAACCTGCTGCTGCTTTTTTTTCCCCGTTCCTAAAAAAACGAGCCTCTCTGCGGCTTTCAGAGATAATCCTAACAGGTGTTTTTGTTTACAGTCGGACTGAATTAAGCCAGAAATTGGCGTTCTTTAATAATCGTCTTGCCAACTTCAGCAGGAATCACCATCAGTTACACTTATCAGCTGTGGCTCCATCCATGCATGAGAGTTTCATTTTTGCACATATAAAAAGTTTTCAGTCTGTGAGGAAAAGTCATGTGGTGAAAACACAACCAGAGCATCTGTTGGTGGTTTAAAAGGTTTGTTTAACTAAAACAAAACAAGATAAACCTTAAATATATGGATTGATGAAATGACTCTGCTGGTTGGGGTTTTGAGGTGGCCCGGTGTCTGAAGGAGCTACGTTGGTTTTTGAAAGTACCTCTGATCGATCCATTGAACTTTTCGATCAGAGGTACAATCAATGGTTCCATAAGTTCCTCTGATCGAACTATTGAACGTACCTCTGATCGA
>NC_051446.1:25357994-25374406 GCF_001649575.2 Kryptolebias marmoratus
CGTACCTCTGATCGAACCATTGAACGTACCTCTGATCGAATCATTGAACGTACCTCTGATCGAATCATTGAACGTACCTCTGATCGAATCATTGAACGTACCTCTGATGCATCCATTGAACGTACCTCTGATGGAACCATTGAACGTACCTCAGATTTGTTGATTGGATGGTATCCCTGGTTGTACCACTGACTGAACAGCCTTTTTTCTTATTAAGGTTTGAGTTATTTTTAAACAACACAGATTATTCTAGTGCTGAAAAAATAACACTAGATTCTTCTGTTTAGTATAATTTTAGTGAGATTGTTTTGGTATTTTCAGCAGTTACAGATGTGGGTAAACATTCTCCACAGAAACACAAACACTGCTTTAAATCCAGTTTAAATCTGTTCAGTTAATCGTAATGGTGTCCTTGTTATCTGTGTATTTTATGTACAGTAGCAACATCTCTGTGTTTCGCTCCCTGTTTAGCTGGTGACAAACACTCGGGCTGGCTTTTTTCCAGTCTCCCCCTGTTTGTCGCTGGTCTGCAGCTCATTTAGGATTGGTTATCGCCCCCCCTTCCTTTTCTCTGGGAGCTGGGGAGTCTCTCCTCCTCACTGATGCAATGTGAAACCCTGCGGCAGAGCTCTGCTGATCTCCTGTGTGTGAGGGGGTGTATCTGTTTAATAAATGTTCCCCCTTTCATGTTTCTATTGGTTTTCCCGCTCACTAAACACACACAGGCCAGTGATGGTGTAGAAAAACACACAGATTAACAGTCATGTTGTAACAAACACATGGACCTGCAGTGACCATGGAAACTGAAGCTGGATGGATGGATTATGCTCATCTTATCCAGGCTTTTGAAGACTCGCCCTCACGTGTTTCTCCTCCATCCTCGGGTGAACGTTTGGGATTGTCAGCTCGTCCACGGTGGGGAGGTGGGGGGGGTGAACAGATCCAAACAGCCGCCTGTAACGGCTGCTGACAGCGTCAGACACACAATGGGGCAGAGCGCTGCATAATTCTCTCCTCTTATCACTCGGGCAAATATTAGTGCTCCATTTTTACATCTTTTCTTTCCGTCTTCAGTGGCCAAAGTAATCACAGCATATTGTTTTCTGCCTGCGCCTCAGTGTTTAATTCAGAAGAACGGACCGAACTGTGGGCTGAGATAAGGAAAGCTGTCGCCTGGATTTCTCTTATCCGTCAGCCATCGACAGTTTCAAGGAATCCTGAAGGCGACAATCGCTGCACAGAAGAAATGATTTCTGTATACTGAGTTATATCATCTATAACTCATGCAGTTTCATGATTTATTGTCAAAATTAGCATTTTATTTATATCACCTGCCACTGAAAGGTGAAGGTGATAATATTTTTGCTTGTGTGTGTCAGAAAAACATTTCATGACCCACCGGGCGAATCTTAATGAAACCTTCAGACGGTAATGTTTGGATGTTTTAGCTTTAGAGTCAATCCAATTCAAGATGGCCACCACAGCCACCTGACCTTAAAAATAGAAAAATATCTAGGACAGTCAGTTTGTCAAATATTGACCTGTGTGGTAGTAGCTGAGACTGATACCCAACACATGAGCTCCTGTCTGAGTGAACACTCAGACATGGAGGTCTTATTTCCTGTCCTTCAGCAGAAGTTGTGAATCTCCTCCGGTTGTTAGGCCGGAGACGTTTGTGGGAACTGGAGACCGGAGCGTTCAGTTTCCCATGGAAACGGTTAAGTGACATCTGAGAGCCGCCGTTGCTTGGAGACCCGTTTCCAGCTGCTGTGATGCACTTCAGATATGGGGATATCAAACGTCCTGTTGGGGTTTGCTCTTTATTAGCGAGTTTAGATTTATCTGAAGTAGTGGCACTTTGAGGCGCCATTTTGGGAGCCCCTTCGTGTTTTCATGTTAAATCTTTTTTTGCACTAAGTACACACTTAAATGTTCCATAAGTGGGGACAGAGTACTGTTAGTGTTTTGGTTTTAGGGCAGTTTCAAAACACTGTTTTTATTTATTTTTTATTAGTTTTATCAGCCATTTTATTACAGTGTGCGTCAGCATACCTGGGCCCCGCCCTCACCTGTCCCCTGGCTCCTGGTGGTGGGCCCATGTGAGGGGGGGCTTCCTGTAGCTTTGTTTGTGCTAAACCCAGCTGAGCCCCAGGAGCCAAGGGTCGACCACCAGCACCGCGCCCCACTCCAGGTCTAGACCATATTACTGCCTAGACACAGGGATGTAAGGCTGAAGTTGAAGCTGAAACATCAACTTTTTAATGTTGATGGTCTGACTCCTCCCCCTGAGGTTAGTTTGCCGTGTGACAGCTCAGGCTTTCGGAGAAGACCTGAAGGATTTCTGGATGGTGTTCACATCTGGCTTCTTCTTCGCCTGATAGAGCTTTAAGCAGCACGGTGAACTGTGTTTACAGAACAGAACCAGAACCAGCCTTGACCTTTGACCTCAGAGGTTTCTACAGATTCTTCAGATCTGTTGATGATGGAGATTCAGTGTCTTTGATTCCGGAACTTTATTCTGAAAGTGTTCCTCTGTTCTTAGACACTTCCTGTCAGCCTGGTGACCCTCTGCCCATCTTCAGCCTCTAAATGCTCTTTTTAAACCCAGTCCTTTTACTGACCTGCTGATAATTAAACTAATTATTATTAAATGCTCCTCCAGCTGTTTCTTATTCGTACCGCTGACTTTAACAGCCTTTTGTTGCTCCTGGAACAACTTCTTTGAGATGTTTCTGCTGTTAAATTCAAAAAACAAAAAATACAATTTCATACTTTCATCATTTGATACGTTTACTATGTTCCATTGTGAATAAAGTAAGCATTTATGAAATAATCTGTTTTAATTTACATTTTACTCTTTTGGAACCGGGGTTGTGTCTTCTCTCTTGCCTGGAAACACCTTCGGAGGAGTTGGAGAGCATCCCTGAGGAGAAGGATGTCTAAGATTCCCTCCTGGACCTTTTACCTTCACCACTTTACATATAATCATATCAGCTGCCACCTTGCATGCCAAAGTTTTAAATAAATTCTCAGGAGCTCTGTGAGAGCTCAGAGTCTGTGTTAGTGAAGACTCTCAGCTACTGCCACACCTAAATTTGACTGCAAAATTGTTGAGTTGTAGCTCTTTATGTTTGTTCATGATTTTCTAAAAACACTCATTAATCACCTGCCTTTAATGGTAGTTTTCTTCCAACGAGGCATCTGAAACCTCACATTCGTCCCGGCTCACCTGCTCGTCTCCAGCCCTTTCAGGAGACTTTGTGCTTTTTTAAAAATCATCCTTTCTCAACCTGCCGGGAAGAAAATTGCAAGTGTTTTCAGCCACTAAGAGCTCAGGAGGACTGCTGCAGTCTTCCCCAACTGGCACTGTGCTGCGGCACGTGGCCAGAATCACTTATTGGCACTTCACTGCCATCTGCCAAGACGGCGAGGGTTCCTTCGCAGCTTTAAAAAGGCAGCGACGGGAGGAGATTTCAGCTGACACAACTATGGGAAATAAACTGAAATCAGGAATTGTGTAGACTGTTTATAGAAGGTCTGAAGACTAGAAAGTCACGTCCAGTTGCTGCTAAATAAATATAGTTTACGTTCAGAATATCTGAGCATGAAGCTGTTGAGGAGCGGCCCCCCTCTCACTTAAAAACAAGTGCCCTTGAGCAGGGTAATTAACCCCCAGCTGCTCCTGTGAAGCAGCTCTGCAGGAGCTCCAGGAGCTCCTTCACCTGCCTCCTGTCGGCTCGAGTCGTTCAAACAGCTGAGCTGAGGCTCGGTCTCACCGGAACGGAATGCCGCGGCATGAAGCGGTAACGTCCGTGAAATCTCAGGGTGAGGGGGTGTGGCAGCTGTTCACGGGGGCGGGGGTCACGTTACGGCGGCTTCATCGTTCAAGACTTCATGTTCGTGTTGGTGGGACTCATTCAGTGCTCGGAGTGGAAATAAAAGCTTCAGAGAGAGCTGTGATGAAGATGATGCTGGATGGAGAGGTAGAGGAGCACGAGTCCTGATCCGGACAGAAAGATTTTCCTTCCAAACAGCTAGAACTTGTTTGACTCTTTGTCTTTGAAAATCAGCTGCTTCTTTTCCCCTTTTTTCAGTCTTGTTTGTAAATTATTTGAAAAAGTGTCTTAAAAGTTCTGGAAAAAGCCTTTTTTTAATGAATTATTTAACTAAATTGTGGGCTAGTTAAGATACAGTACTGCATAAAATATCATTGCAGCTGAAGCCACCTAAATGTGATAACGTGTTTGTGTGCAAAATCAAACATACAGCTTGGCTCGATTCTAACTTCAGTTCTTTAAGATCTTTGCAGCCAATAGAAAAAGAAAAAGGAAATATAATGGAATAAAAGCTATTTCTTGCAATCCTCCCTTTCTGTTTAATTTCCACTCTGCTCTTTTTCTTCACAGTCGACTAAACAGAAACTTTATGATTCCCAGTGGCTGTGTTCCTTTTCTCTTCAGTGGTTTGGTTCTTCTGTGTTAAAAGCAGAAGGTGTGTGTTTGGCTGACAGACTTGTTCTGAGACCTTAAATCTCCAAACATATGAGAAGCAGCGCACGTGATCCGTCAGGCTGTTTAAAGAAAGTCTCCAGAGATGTTTCCCCAACATGCGACTCTATGTGAGACTCTTTATTTTCACACGTTTTGACATGATTGTGGTGTTTCCCTACATGTTTACACACACATGCATGGCAGAACTCGTGGTTCTGCTCGGTGTAGACCCACTAACTGTGTGTGAAAACAAAGCTCTGACCACAGGAAGACAGGCGGCTCCACAAAGCATTCTGGGAGCTCATTACTGTATTCTTTGGGCTGGAAAATGTCTGTCAGTAAGGATTCATTAAAAGCCAACCTGCTGCAGCAGCGCCTGCCTCTGCTGTAATGAGAGGTTCTGCACAGTTCGGGCCCTCCGGTGGTTCTGACCGGACAGGTGAGGTATCGGTGGGAATCAGGATGGAGTTTGTCCCGCTCATATTTGCTGCTCGAGTCCAGAATGTATTCTTAGGTTTCCTTTTACTTTCAGAGACTCGGATAAATGTGTTTCTACCGTTTTGTTGCAGAAAGAAAAACCTTCAAAGATCTGAAATAAACTGAAACTGACAAAAGTAATAAAACTAATGTCCACAGGGACAAGTTAAACTCAGGTGTGTCCTGGAATCAGTCAGGCTGCCTGTTTAAAGGGGGACAGGTAGTCACAGGGCTGTTTGGTATCATGGTGTGTACCACACTGAACATGGGGGACAGGAAGCTGAGGACAGAGTTGTCTCAGCAGCTCAGAAAGACAATGATTGACAGCAGGTTGAAGGTAAAGACTAGAAGACCGTCTCCAAGCAGCTGGATGTCCCTGAGACTCCACAGGACTGGAGACAGCCTCCATGGACATGTCCACAAGAGGACAACTGGTGACAAACTGAAGAGACAATATCATACATGGACCAAAGAAATCAGAGGTTAACTCTAAGGTCAAAGGTCATCAGATCGCAGCATCAGTCTGTTTGAGACAAAGACGACTGAGGAGGACCCAATGAAGACAGACTGAGAGTCCAGAGAGCTTCTGGGACAATGTCCTCTGGACAGATGAGACAAAACTAGAGCTTTTTGTCAACAAGTCCCATCAGCTCTGTGTCCACAGACCCAAACATGAACCAAAGACTAGAACCCTGAACCTACAGGGGAACATGGAGGAGGCTCGGTTCTGTTCTGGTCCTGGTTCTGTTCTGGGTCCAATGAAACCTCAAGACTATCAAGGCCTCCTGGAGCCAGATGTGCTGCTCAGAGTCAGAAAGCTCGGTCTCAGTCTCAGCTCATGGGTCCAACAGGATCAGGACCCAAAGAACGGGTCAGAACCAAACATTGGACCGTTCTGAAGAGGCCTTCTGGGCCCTGATCTAAATCCTGCTGAACATCTGTGGAAGGAGCTGAAACATCTGGAGGAGGAAGCCTTCAGACCTGAGACAGCTGGAGGAGTGGACCGGGACACCTGAGGACACCTGAGGACACCTGGGGAGGCCTAAGGACACCTTGGGGACACCTGGGGACACCTGAGGACACCTGGGGACACCTGGGGAGGCCTAAGGACACCTTGGGGACACCTGGGGAGGCCTAAGGACACCTGGGGACACCTGGGGAGGCCTAAGGAATCCTTGGGGACACCTTGGGGACACCTGGGGACACTTGGGGACAGGTGCAGAGGACTCAGAGTTACAGAACTCACCTGATTGGATCAGAAGGTTAATAGTTCCGTCCTTTTTATGAAGGTCAGTTTAATAAGTTTGTTTTTAAATAATTCTGTCTGATTTTCATTTGTTCATTTTTAGTCGTTTTTCTTATTATTTTTGTCAGTTTCCAGTTTTTTCAGTGACCTTTGTGGGTTTTTTATTTAATAAAAGGCTCAAAGACTTTATTTTCTCTGCGCTCCACTCTTTGTTCTGCTCCTTCCTTCAGCGTTTAATTTAAAAACATTGTTCCGTTGGTTTCTGTCGTCATTGTGCCGTTTGATTGTAACGTTGAGTTGCCTCGGTTCATTTAACCCGACTGTCAGCGCTGCTCTAATTTTATCTTTATTTGGCTCAGTTTTCACAGTTTGTTTCATCTGTGACTCCTCTCTGACTGCAGCCGCGTGTATTTCTAATTCTCTCTCTGTTCGCTCAGATTGTTTCGTTTTCTCCGTCTCTCAGACTCGAACGCCTCGTGTGACACGACTCAGCCCCACGCAGCCGGCGCTCGCCGATCAGGCCAACAGGGTTTCCTTCGCCTCGGCTGAAAACCTGGAGACCATGTCGGAGCCGGATATGCCCATCGGCTTCAATCGGATGAACCGGCTTCGCCAGAGCCTGCCGCTGGCCCGCTCGTCCAGCCAGGCCAAGCTGCGGGCGCCAGGTCTGAACGTCCTCGGCTGTATTCTTCGTTCAGATATCAGGTTTATCACAACCCGGGTTTCAGTTTGGTCACAGTCAGCTTTTATTTGTGGTAAAACTTGTATGTCTTTTTAAAAACAGGCTGTTCCTCAGTTTAACACTTTTTGTGAAGAAGGAGTTCATCTTAGACCGTTCTGGTCATCGTTTTTGGTTTATAAACAATATTTTACTTGTTGTAAATGATTCTTAAATAGTTTAATTCTGACCTGATGAGCTAACGGCTAGTCTGAATGCAGCTAAGACTTCATCTCTAAAACTTCTCAGCTGTTCATCCAAACCACCGTCAGTTTCTTGTCCTTCATTAGAAGCATCATAATGCTCCTGCAGGAAGTGCTACAGCTAGCTGCTGCTTTTCTTTGTTCTTCCAGGAAACCATAGAAATCTATAAAAAAAATAATTATGAAAGGTGAAGCTGACAGCGATGTAAAGGTTTCTAAATTTCTATTTGGTACTCACTGCAAACTATCAACTCAAACATGGAAACTGTTTGAAAGAGTTCAGATTTAGATGCAAAGATGTGCGGGTCTGCAGTCAATGCAAACAAAGCACTCACTGCATCCCTCTGGGTTAGATAATAACCCCACAAATATTCAAACTGTCGGAGGAATCGGACGAATTATTGCCAAACAGTAGGAGTATTTTCAAACGGCTCTTTTTTGTGTCTCGCTTCAGCTTTCCTGGTTGTCTTTCTGCTCTTTAAAGGTCTTTGCTGGTCTTTTTCTGTCTCAGATGTTCTTGTCATTTTACCAAAGATCATTTAGTTTAAACAGATAAAAATGAGACTACTTTAATGACAGCTGATACCGACAGTCACAGAAACTGAAACATGTCATTTAGTCGATATGTGGAGGTAAAAGTTTCTCTGCTGTCGTCTCCTTCATCGCTCCAGGGATCTTGTTCCTGCAGCTCGGGGAGGAGATCCGCCGGGTTCACCTGACCCACGAGCTGACCAGCCTGGACACCCTGAGGGCGCTCATCGTGCACATGTTCCCCCAGAGGCTCACCATGGCCATGCTCAGGTGCTTCACACGCAGGAGATGTTTATCGACCTGTTTGAACCTCTGCAGGGCTGCATTTACACTTCATTTACTGTGAGCGGGACGCAGCCAGACACTCATGAATTAAAAAAATATGATAAACTAGGAAAGAAAACTGGTAAAAATCAGGTAAACAGATCAATAAATCCAAGACGGACACGATGAGAACAGCCCATTACGACTGTGATGCCTCCAGTGTTTGATTCTTTTCCTCTGGTTGTTTTTGTGTGAATTTGAAACAAAGTTCTTGTTCTGTGTTTAATTTATGATGATGTAGATCATCTGTTATCTGAAGGCGATACAGTTATCCTCCTCCTGACAACAGATGCAGTAAACCCGGAGGCTTTTCTTGCAGGATCCACTTAGGTCTTGACATAGAACCGACCAGTTCCAGGTCACAGATTTCCTGTCCTGCAGTCTGGACTCCCTCAGCTCCTCTGGACATTTTACCAAACCAAAGCACAGCTCAGATCAACTCTGTTACGCCCCGCAGTCCGGAGCTTCAGCCTCTCCCTCACAGAAAACAACAATGACGTCCAGTTCTGGTATCAGAGCCGGCTGACTTCTCACCAGATCTTCAATGGACGCCGTTTTGAGGACAGTCCTGTTCTTATTTTGGACAGAAGGAGTCAAAGGAGGTCATCCCGGGTTTCACCTTTCCCACACATCTATTCCCAAACAGCTTCACACCAATTTGCACTTTCACGCTCGCATGTGGCCGAGGTTAACCGCCCTCACGAGGGATGGGGAGGGAGAGTGATTCAGAGGCTGCTGTTTCAGGGGATTTGGCTGCAGCTCTGACGCCTCTTTTAAACGTCGTCAGTGACCGGCGCTGTGTTCAGATGCACACAGAGGTCATTCAGCAACAAGCAGGACATCAGCAGACATCCAGACATCTGGACTGTCGTTTGAAAACGGCTCCGAGCTGTTTCAGTTAGTTTCGTAGTTCTCTCGACAAGCTGAATTACCTCCCAGATGCAATCTCAGGGAAATAAATACAACGATGGGTGAATTCACAGCTCCGTGTCAGAGCAAAGACTGAAGGTTTGAACCTGTTTGAATCTGACAGACGCCAGCTGTTTCCTGCACAGCGTGAGAGCCGAGGCCTGGGATTCACACCCCACCAACGTTTTCAGACATTTTAGAAACATCCTCGCTGTTAATGTGTTTCCAGCAGCAGCCCGGTGGGATACAGACTTTACTTTCAGCACTAACCACCTCCTTTAGTTTGATTTCACAGAGAAGAAACCTCACACCAGCCTCACAGTCGATCACTTTAACGCAGAGCCGATACTCCAGCTTCTACCAGCAGCCGAAAACATCATTAGAAGGAACATTTTTAACATGGTTCTCATTTTCCAAACAATTAGGTCAGAAAATGATTAGTTTCATTGAGATGTTAATTAGGATTATCTGTATAATCTGCTGTGAAACTTCCTGATGAATCCTGCAGTTCAATTTATTTATCAGCAGGACTGAATATTCTGTTCCTGATGAGTTTAATATCAGCTTCGGTCCACTCCGTCGCCTCATTACTGCTTCCTGATGCAGTTTGGACCCGTCCAGCACGCCGCAGCACATTAGCAGGTAATTGGTGCTGAAATTGACTGTTTGTTGTTCGTTTTGTGATCATCGATGTGCAGATCTCCCAGCACCGCTCTGCTGATCAAAGACGAGACCCGGAACGTCTTCTACGAACTGGAGGACCCGCGGGACGTCCAGGACCGCTGCGTCATTAAGATTTACTGCAAAGAGCCCGTCTACGGGACGTACCCGGGACACCAGCACCCTCACCTGGCCAACGGAGACCTGCGGGTGAGTGTTTCTGTGTTCCTCAGGCGCCTGAATTACCCCAAACTGAAATATTATCGTTTGCCTCTAAAAGCGCTGACTCACCACGTCTGTGTTTACAAACACCGTGAGGTGTGACATAACATGCCTCATCCTCCGAGTCGCGTGACCTTTCGCCTGGACCGGCGCCAGCCCGTCACGTCTTCAGCGCCGGCTCGGCCGGACGCCAGGAGCAGGGTTGTGAAACGACAGACTGCAGGTCCGGTTAGTCTCTGCAGCTGAGCCGCTGGTGGATGAAGAAGATGAGGAAGATGTTCCTCAGAAACAAACGTGTCGTCAGAAACCCAGTTTTACCTTCTTAAACCGTCCTGAAGGATGATTTAAGGTTTATTCTGAGATCTTTTAACTGACTTTGAACCTAAACGTAAACCTTTCTAATGACCTGACCTTTGAACTTTATGTGAGCGTTACTTTGGTGCAAAATAAATCTCCCAGTTTTGAGATTTAGGTTGTAAAGTTGAGTTGAATTGGCGGCTGGCCAATAGAGGGCGCCACCCCACCACTCACATTACCTTGAATAGGATGTAAAAAATTGAATAAAAATGAAATAATAAAATAAAAATATTTCAAAATATATGTATATATACGTTTAGTTGTGTAAGATAAATATTTTATAGTTGATGATAAGTAAAGTTGTTTCGTTCATTAGTGATGTATTTCCGCCCCAGGGTGCAAAAATCTTTGTCCATATTCTCGTTAAAAGTTGCACATGTGCAGTAGCTCCTCTTCAGTACAACAGATAGGACCGTTCAGGGCGCACCTCTCCTGCGCCCAGAGCTGACTCCGCCTCCCGCCGCCGGAGCGCGGGGCTCCCGCCACGGGCTGACGTCACATCCGTCTGTCAGAAAGTTCGCCTGATTGAAAAGTCGAGCCGTGGGTGAGCTGCCTTTTATTCAAAGACAGTAATAAGTTCATTACGTGACTAAGTTACATAAATAAGTTCATAGTTAATAATTAGTTTATGTTAAAAAACTGTTAGAATGTTTTATTTTGAATTCTAATCGGAGTGAGACATCCGATCTTCGTTATATACATGACGTAGTGAGTGCTCTCATCATAAAACAATCTTTGATGTATTTTCTCCAGTAAAATTTTGAAAAATAAGGTCGAAAACAGGTCTTATAAATGCTAAATGTTTCCTACAGACCTCCGTCTTTGTTCAGCAAGCACTTATGCATTTATATGTACATTATAATGTTGCTTCTGTTGTTTTAATTCATGTAAATACACTGGTGTGATACCTTAGTTTATGTTTAGGTATATGTCTATTTTGGACTTCTAGCCCCCCCTGGAGAAAACTCCACCAGCCGCCACTGGTGTCAAATAAAGTCCTTATTTTGAGATTAAAATGAAAACCAGAAGGAAGTTTGTATATTTGGGTAAAAGTTTAAGCAGTCAGGAATAAAGTTATTTTAAAATTAAAGAGGGTTCATCATCGTAACTTACGTCTCTTTACTTCGTAAATAAAGCGACTTCAGAAGCTTCTGAGGCTGACAAAGACTTTCTTTTAAAATTAACTTTGCAATTAGTCTTTTGGCTTGTTTTAATCTTTTATGGCCTGCTTAATTTAAAAGATAAACTCGACACTGCAGCTCATAAAGTAAATTTCTGCAGCTGAGTCACGGATGAATCCGATGTTTTATATTTTAACCAGTGAGAACGTGTTTTAGTGCTTCTCACCTCAGAGAAACGTCCTGGTTTTAAAATGTGCCGTGTCATGATTGAGCTGCAGAACGTTTCTGTGTGGTATAAGTTTGATTAGTGTAATTAAAGATGCTGTAGATGTGTAATTAAAGCTGGAGCTAAATAAACCTCCTAATTGGATAAATATGTTGTTGCTGCAGGTTGAAATGGATTCTGAGGCAGGCGTGTGAAATGAAGTGTGCTGGCGAGGCGTTTTGGTCTGAATCATGTTTTGTGTTTCTGTCGCCGCCCGTCAGCCCCGAGGCTTTTAGTTCTCCTGCCTGGAAGCGTGATGCGTTTCCGCCTGCAGGATCTGCAGAGGTCAGCTGCTCTCACAGGACCCGGCGCCGTCTTCAGAGCGTTTTACAGCCTTTATTGAACCGGCAGGCTTACCTCCAGTTTTATGTGTGTGTAAAGTACTTCTCCTTTTGTCAAGGTGAAGTCTGGGATGTGTGTGTGTGGAGGTTTATTGAACTCCTGCCAGCAGAGCTGAGATTATTCCCTGATTGCAGACCACAAAAGCATGACCGACAGCGCTGCAGCCGATCCGAGCCGGAGCCCGCGGGGCGGCCGGCGGTCGGGAATCGGATTGATTGGCAGATTTTCCTCAGTGGGAGAACGTGGGGCGAACTTCAGCGAGTGCAGAGGCCTCCGGACTTCAGAGGGGAAATAAAAAGCCCGCTGTTGCTAAGATACAAGCCAGACGATGATGGCTCTGGAGTCTGCTGTGAGCCCGTCCACCGGGTGCTGTTGCACGAGTCCTCAGGGTTATTATGTGGATATATTGGCTTTTCAATTTGCATCGTCTCCTGGAAGACGGGTTTGTGCGTCACGAGCAATTACAGCGTGGTCTTCGTTTCGTCCAAGCCCTGATCCGGTCTGCTGTTTCCTGCCTCTCTGACAGCGTTAACCGAAGCCAGGAGATCAATAAGTTATCAGAGACACAGAGAATAGTTTAAACTCAAAGCAAAGGAATGTACTTTAATGTCCATGAAATCCTTTATGTTGTGGTTGGATTTAGAAGAATTAGGAATTTGATCTCAGATGTAAATTAAACTTTTTACTGCATTTCTCTTTAATATAAACTGATCAAATGAATACCGGGAGCATTGAAGGCACAACCTGATTTAATTTAAAAGTAAAAAGACACAGATTCCAGAAGTCTATGAACCAACACAGTTTGCAGCTTTTATTTCATTTTTAGTTTCAGGTCTTCAGGCGTCTTCAGTTCGTCTCTGGAGGTTCGGACTCTTTATGCTTCAGATTTCCGTAGTTTCACCTGTGTGGATGTTTCCTCTCTTTGTTCTGCAGAGGGAGATGGTTCACGCGCCGCAGGACTCTCCGCCCACCCGCCGCCTCAGTAACCCCCCCATGTCCTCGCAGCACTCCTCCTCCTCTGCCTCGCCTCCTCAGGGCTCCCCGTCCCGAGCCCGCCTGCTCTACAGCGCCGGCCGGCCTTCTTCCTACGCCGGGCCGCCGCACCACACCCACTCCCTGCCCCACCCCCACGCTCAGCCCCACCAGCAGCCCCAGCTCCACCAGCCCCATCACGCCCCGCAGGCCTTCTGCACCTCCTCCAGCGCCATCCTGGAGCGCCGGGACGTGAAGCCCGACGACGAGGTGGGGGGGTCCAGGAGCATGGTGCTGCTGCGGGGGGACGACCGGGTCGGGGGAGGGATTTATGCGGACCCCTATGCTCTGGGCCCAGACCCGAGCCGGCTGAGCCTCGCAGGAGGTCCGCACTCCCCCCTGCCAGCCAGAGCCGACCCCTACGCCTCGTTGTACCGCCGGGGGGGCGGGGGGGGTCCCGCATCGGTGCGGTCACTCACCTCCTACTCTGCAGCTGCTTTACAAGGAGAGCTGATGGAGAGCGGCGTCCTCTACAGACCCGGCGGGCCGCTTTACAACGACGCCTACGCTGCCTCCATGTTGGCCATGGGGCTGAGGGTGCCTCCCCCCTCCTCCCCCCAGAAGATACCCGACATGAGGGATTCCTACGGGGGGACCCTGCCCGCCCGGGGCTCCCCCGGGAGGCAGAACCTGAGGCGGGACTCTGTGACCTCCTCCGTGTTCGGGGACAGTCCCAAGGCCCGGGGCCCGGGTCCAGGGTTGGGTCTCACCGCCGAGCAGCTCTGCCTGATTGGAGGAGGCGACGGAGGAGGGGGCGGGGGCTTCGGATCTCCTCTGCTTGGGAATGAGACCGAGACCAGGTGAGACAAGACCCCGAGGCTCAGTTTACACAGAAACTATCTTCTGGAGACGTTCCAGATGTTCTGATGGTTGTAAAAACGTAGAATAATTACTGACTTTAAACATAGTGTGGACGTTTGAACACCAGGAGATTTAAAAACCTTCCACTCTGCACAGAAAACATCCAAACTAATAATTCTGTCTTCTAAATTCAAATATAATCAATTATAATTGAACGGACCAAGGCGAGCACTCCCGAAGGTAAAGGTCAAAGGTCAAATTTATTTCCAAACATCTCCTTTCTGTCCTGAAGTGCTGTAGAGACACAGCAGTAAAGGGCAATTAAGAAAAAACACAATAATAAACATAAAATAAATATTGGCTTGAATAAAAAGATGTGTTATATGTATGTATAAATACACACGTGCAGTAGTACTGTCAGTGAGAGTACTAACAGTCATGGTGTTTTCTGTGTCGTTGGTGGGACTCCAGGGAGCGGATGGAGGTGATGGAGAAGCAGATCGCCAGCCTGACCGGGCTCCTGCAGAGGGTTCTGACCCGAGCGCCTGAAGCAGAAAGCCCGTAAGGAAACAGAATACTTCAGCACCTGTAACCGATGTTTGTACCGGTTTCCTGGAGTGGGCTTGAGACATGAGCCGGGCGCCGAGCAGCTCGTTAAGACAGATAATCCAGTCAGTCCAGGTTTATCTACCTGAGGTCCGTTTAAAAACAGACGTTTGCAACAAGCTACAAGAGTTAGCAGCCGAAATATAATCACATCGGCTTCTTACTTTACTAAAAACCAAACAGAAGAAGTAACATAGGTACTGTTTAGAATTATAAATAAGTTATTAATAATTATAATCTCTGGTGTTTTAGCTGAGACTTTATTAAATTAAATGTGAAGCTTAAATATATTATTTCAGCCTCGATTCTAAATATCATAAATTAAAAACCTGAGGTCAGCATCTTAACTTCTGTCTCCTTATTTATAAATTCAAATAACTACACAAATAAATATTTTATGTAGTATTATGCAATTAAATCTACCAAATAATCATTACTGATAAATATGTGATGTATTTAGGCAGTAAAAGTAGAAGTGAATGTGTTTTTGTTTTTAAATAAAAGCAAATGAATGTTCAGTTTTTGTTTTGTGGGACAGAGTTTCTGTCCTGAGAGCTTCATGTCCTCAGCCCCGGCTGGAACTCCGTCTGTGTAACATATTTAAAATTAAAGCATTATTGCCGACGTTGTGTTTAAATATTCACTTCCTGCAGGGAGAAGATGGAGTCGGCGAGCGACGGCTCAGGAACTGACCGTAAGTTTCTTCGTCTCTGAATTAAAAAGCCTGATCTCCAGGAGCTCCAGCTGCGTAACGTTTGAAACTGCTGCTGCTTGGTGTGGTTGCTGCTCTGTAACTCTGCTGCTCGTGCTTCTTGTTTTAGCTGGACAAACTAAAAAAAAGAAAGGTAGCTACAGTCTGTGTTCCCCTGTCTGCCCTCCTGAATCCTTCATTATTACCGTTTTTTCAGCTGTTTGCGTCCAAACTAACCTTTCTGTGAGGGGAGATAAAGCCCCGCCTCTCTAACAGCTGCTCGTCATGTTTCCCTCTCTGTGTTCGAGTTGCATTAAATGAAACAACACTTGTTGTTTTACGTGGGTTTTAAACTGATCAAACCAGGCGCTCTGAAAGCAAAAATATATATATTTACGTTTTTATTCTGTTGTATCTGACAGAACACCACCTGTCAAATTCTAACAACGTTTCTACATGATGGACTTTTCTTAAATAAAGCTGGAGGAGCTGATTTTCTCTGAGTCCAGTTAAATCAGGTCTTGTATTTAGAGTTTTGTCAGAGATGATCCTGATCTCCTAAAATAAGAATAATTGAGGAAAGAAGGGCTGGAGCACTTTATTAAACCTGCTCGCAGACAGAAAAGGTCTTTTTGTTTCAGACGTTCACATCCAGCCTTCTGGTGGCGCAGGAGCTCACGGTGATCCAAAATGCAACTCCGTTTCTGATCGTCCCCTCGTCTTGTTCTGCATGATTGGTGTGACTCGACATCCTGGTTCCTGCTGCGCTCGGCTCTCATCGTCCTTTCAGACGATCTGAGCTGGGACCGTGTTCTGATGGGACCCCTCCAGTTCTCTGTCTGTCCACTCGTTTGTCTCATGACGTTTATCGTTACGCCTCCTGAGCTTCAGCGCTGACAGAAGTCCCTTCAGGCCGTCTCATGTTTCTCTCAGCTCTGAACCTCCCCCCCCGAATGAATCCAACAGAAAGCTTCTCTAACCCGACTTGTTTCCTGTGGCTGAGCAGCTCTGACTCCGTCGGCTCCTCTGGCCCTGATGCCCCCTCCGTCCTCGGTGTCCCACCAGCCCGTCCCCGTGTCCCGCCTGCAGATGCAGCTCCACCTGCAGAACCTGCAGCAGAACACCAACGCTCTGCGCAAACAGCTGTCGCAGCTGCGCAATATTCAGGTGAGCAGCTCCCGTTACATGAACACATCATTTACAGCACACGTGTCAAACTCAAGGCCCGCGGGCCACATCCGGCCCTCTGTAACATTTCTTCCGGCCCTCCAGTCTGGTTCAGATCGAGTCTCTGATTCTTATTTTGCTTAAAAAAACTGAAGTTTTCTCTGACAGTGACTTAGAAGCCAACAATATATAGTTTTAATTTCTGTATGATCAGGTTTTTGTCTGTTTTAATGTTAAAAACTTCATTTAA
>NC_051446.1:25374577-25390584 GCF_001649575.2 Kryptolebias marmoratus
TGTGTTCATTAAAGTCTGTTTGCTCTAAATTCTGTATAATCTGTAACTGGGAAAAGGTCATTGATATTTCTATATGAATGATTTGACATAATACATCTAAAACTAATTAATTTATGTAATTTTTAATAAATATTGATTGTGATCGGCCCTTGGTTAGGACCAAATATTTAATTTTGGCGTCACTGGGTTTGACCCCCCTGATTTACATGAATTTATTGCAACATATTTGTGGAAAAAATGTAACTTTTTTTGGTGAAATATGAAAATCTTTCTGTAAAAACTGAAATCCTGCCACAGTTCAGTTGGATCATCTTATGATGAGAAGTTAAACCTGTATGAGTGTCCATGATCTGTTAGAGCTCAGAATAAGTGAGGATGACTGTCAGCTACTACCACAGCACAGTTTAGCTCAACATCTGTAGAAGTTACAGCTGTTTTTGTGCACATATCACTCCCTGCAGGTGATAATGACACAAACAGCTGGTGTAACAGAAACAGAGTTTATATAATTATTTCTGCTGCTGTTCATCTCTCTGAGACGCTTTATTTTAACGTCAGCGGCAACAAAATGAGCCCAGTTTGGTTAATAAAAAGAGACAAAAAGGATCTACAGGAAACTATAAAATCTGCTGTTTATTCTGTGGGGAAAATAAAACATTATTATAATTTATTTGTCTGAGGACGAGCTTTAAACCTTCCTGAATGAACGGAAACCGTTTGTGATTCCCTGCAGCTGGAGAACCAGGACTCGGTCCTGTCCCTGCTGCGGCAGACCGAGTCGGAGCTCAGCCTCATGATGCTGGACGCCATGCGGCCCCAGGAGGACCCGCTGCAGAGACAGCGCCTTCTGGTGGAGGAGGAGAGACTCAAGTACCTGAACCAGGAGGAGCTGCTGATCCAGCAGCTGCAGTGAGTTCGGACCGGGCCGAGCAGAATCTAACCCAAACCGTTACACACTTTAAAGGGGAAATGTTTTTGAACAGGATTTCTTTTAGTTGAAGCAGAAGAATTTCAGTTTGAAGGAAACATTCGAACATCTGGAGCCGGAATTCGCTGTGAAGCGTTTTGGTTGATTTGTTTTCTTGTTTGTGTGGACATCTCTCAGATTTAACAGCCAATCAGCTGAGGAGACTCTCTGTGGTTTTAATGCACACGTGTCAAACTCAAGGCCCGCGGGCCAGATCTGGCCCTCTGTAACATTTCATCCGGCCCTCCAGTCTGGTTCAGATCGAGTCTCTGATTCTTATTTTGCTTAAAAAAACTGAAGTTTTCTCTGACAGTGACTTAGAAGCCAACAATATATAGTTTTAATTTCTGTATGATCAGGTTTTTGTCTGTTTTAATGTAAAAAACTTCATTTAAAAGCTGAGTGAGGCGTAAGAAATGACTGCTAATGATGAGCTTTTTGAAGTTTGATCTATTTGTCTGTGTTCATTAAAGTCTGTTTGCTCTAAATTCTGTATAATCTGTAACTGGGAAAAGGTCATTGATATTTCTATATGAATGATTTGACATAATACATCTAAAACTAATTAATTTATGTAATTTTTAATAAATATTGATTGTGATTGGCCCTTGGCTAGGACCAAATATTTAATTTTGGCATCTCTGGGTTTGACCCCCCTGGTTCAGTGTGGTTGTTCCTCCACAGCGACCTGGAGAAGTCTGTGGAGGAGCTGCAGAGGAACTCGTCCATCAACCACGGCCTGGTGACGGAGCAGGAGGTGGAGCAGAAGAGCAAAGAGCTGAGGATGCTGGGAGACACGCTCACCGAGCTCAAAAGTAGGTGCATCAACGACACGTCTGAGGTTCATGTGGGGACAGATTAATCCAGATTCCAACCGATGAGCGTTACTGTTGTCCTCCTGAAGCCAGAGCTTCATCTGAGGCTAGTAGGAAGGAGAGTTTCAGGCTCTTATGGTAGAAATGACTCTCAGCTCCTCCCACACCAAACTGACTAAGTTGTGCTGTTTTTATGTTCGCTCAGGTTGGTTAGCGGTGGCAGCCATCTTGAATCAGGTTGACTCCAAATGTTAATGTTGCTTTCTGAAAGTTTCATTAAAGTTTGTGATTCCTGAGATTAAAAGTTAAAATTATCATCCATCCTGTTTCTTTACCTGGAGTCCGTCTCCAGCAGTCTAAAATTATTATCATTATTTTTAAATTAAAGTCCGATAATAAGAAAACCCTGAGTGAGGACAGCGGGTTACAGCAGAACCTGAAGGTGTAAAAACTAAAGTTTGGACCTGAATGAAACGGAAAAAACCAAGTCAGCTTTCTGTTTGTTGTGTGATGAAGAGCCCAGGAGCCTCTGCAGGTAATCTCCTCCACCTGCTAGTTAAATAAATAAATAAAAACATGTTTTATTTGCTGAAATACTCATAAAATCAGTGTTGGTGATTAAAGATGCAGGAGTGTTTTCTTGTAGTTGTAGTTTCAGGTCGTAGTTCAGCGACAGGAAGTGTTTAAGTGTTGCTCATTAAAGAAATGCTGAATATTTATGAGTCGTCTTTAACTCTAATTACTGTTCCTGGAGTTGGTCCTGCTGCTCTGACCCGCGTTCTTCTGTCCGTGCTCCGAATGTTAACGAGTCGTTCTGAAGCTCGGCGGGACTCGTTATTCTGTCGAGCCTGAAACGTCCTACAGATGTAACGCTGTTCCCTGTGCCGCTCATTATTAAACCCTCAGTTTGAAGCCGAACAGCTGCTGGGGTTTATAAGGTTTTATTTCTGTTTTCTTTGTCGTTGCTCGAACAGCTCGAGTTGTCCAGGTCCTACAGAAAAACAGAAATTATATGAAAATATTAATCATTTGTTTCTATTTCTGCTCATCTGTCTGTTTCTCTCATTTCTTACGATCATATAATTGTTAGCGAAATATCTCATGAACCTGTGCACAGGGAGTTTGTCTGATTCAAGATGGCCGCCACAGCTAATCAAACACAAACAGCTCAGCCATTTTTACAGATGTTGAGCTAAAAGGAAGCAAAGAGAAACTCCAACGCTGTCCAAACCTGCAGTGATTGGTTGTTGTTTTAGTCAGGTAAACCAGCGGTGTCTAATCCTGGTCCTGGTCCTGGTTCTGGTCCTGGTCCTGGAGGACCTCCATGCTGCAGGTTCTAGATGTTTCTCTGCTCCTCAGCAGCTCCTCAGGTCCTGCAGCAGCCTGTTCATCACTCAGTCATTCAGATCAGGTGAGTCAGAGCAGAGAAACACCTGAAACCTGCAGGATGGTGGTCCACCAGGACCAGGACCAGGACTAGGACTGCAGTAAATGATTCCCAGAATTACAAATAACTTAAATAAGAGGTTTCTGAAGCATCAGAGTATTTGTGACAATATATATTTATTTTTAATGCTCAGGTGTTAATTATGTGAATAGTTTGTATCATTTTACATTATTTGTGATTAATTGGAAATTTAAGACAACTTCCTGTTTAAGATGATTATAATTTTTTTAATCGTTTTTCTGATGAAGCTGTAGTGACCGAATCGATCTCTTCCAGTTCAGTCTGAGTGAAGAAGACCTGTCCCAAGTCATGGACCTGTGAAGTGTTTATGTTTTGAACAGATATTGAGCTAAAATCTGGTGTGGTAGTAGCTGAGAGTCATTCCCAACATTTTCTCTGGGCACTTCTCTTTGGTGGCGAGGTGGAGAGCAATTCATGGAGCGCTGCTTTGGATGTTAGTCGCTGGGAATGTGTTTTACTTCTGTAACAGCAGATTGTTGCTGTTTTATATTAAAGATGTCATAAATTTTAGTTATAATATAAAAAGAGACCAAATACACGTCCCTGTGGTGCTCCGTTTTATGAAAGCTCCGTCTCATATCTTCTTCCTGCTGAAGCCCATCATGTTGGTTTTATTAGGATGTAAAATAACCCTGTGCTCCTCCTCCTCCTCCATCAGACCAGTTCCCCAGCCTGCAGAGTAAGATGCGGGTGGTGCTCCGGGTGGAGGTGGAGGCTGTTAAGTTCCTGAAGGAGGAGCCTCACCGCCTGGAGGCGCTGCTGAAACGCTGCAACTCCATGACGGACGCTCTGAGCACGCTGCGCAGGTACGCAAACCAAACGCTCCTCAGGCTCCTCATTCCGGATTGTATTTGTTTTTAAACACACCCTTAAGGTTTAATATCAAAACAGAAAAATAAGAATTAGACGAAGTATAATTACTTATCATAACTAATCCCAAAAGCAGAAGCAATAAATGAAACTTTAGCTTCTGTCTGATTTCATTAAACTTTATTTAACTTTGTTAACAATAAAAAAATGCACAGTTTACAAACTAAATGTGACCAACAGGATTAAATAATCTGCTGTTACAGGTGAATTCTTCTAATTACAATAAACAGAAATAAAAGTGGTTTTATTTTTAGAATAACTGCATTAAAAGGTGTAAATGATCCAGTTTGTGTTTTTAACGATCCTTTAAAAAAATCAGTTTTTCTCAGTGATTAAATCAAATCTAATCTGCTGTAATGAAGTGTGAATATTTAAAGCTGGACCAGAGGAGAACTGATGAGATGTTCTGATCATCAGAGATGATTATTCTTCCTCTTCATCATTAAACCTGAGTTTTATTCTGACAGAATCCGAGCATCTTTTCATCAAACCTGCAGAAATCACAAAACTTCCAGTTTCTAACTCTGAGATCATTAAGAAATAAAGTTTATTTTATGACGTAGTGAGAATTAAAAAGGGTTAAATCTTTGGTTCCTAATCAGGGTAAAGTTTAGGATCTTCTGGTTCCTCAGCTGTAAATATTTCACCCAGAGCGGCGTCTGTAGGGATGAATTAAATAACATACAGGAGGAGAAAGTTTCTTTTGTTGTTTACGAGTTTGAGATTAAAGACAAAATGTTGAGAAACATTTAAATGAAAGATTCAAGTCAAGATCAATGTAGAAAAGCTGAGATTAAAAACCAGAATGTCATAAATAAGTCTAAAATATCAAGATTGATGTTGATATTATAGCTAAAATGTTGAGAAAAAGTAAAAAAGTTTAGATTAAAGCAGGAATATTGAAAAAGATTAAAGTTAAGAAGTCAAGAAAAAAGATGAAATATCCAAAAAAAAGTAAATGTTTCCAGAAAAAGTCAAAATGTTGAGATTAAAAACCAGAATGTCATAAATAAGTCTTAAATATCAAGATTCATGTTGAGAAAAAGTCAAAATATTTACATTAAAAACTAAGATTAAGGCAGAAAAGTCCAGAAAAAAGCCTAAATGTCAAAACAAAAACACAATTTTCAGATTAGGATTGAGATTTAATCTAAATGTTAAAACCGTCTGTGTCAAGATTAAAGTGGAAAAGTCAAAACTTCGAGGAAGAATCTTAAATTTAGATATGAAAGTTAAGTTTAAAGCCTAAAACAGTAAAAGATGAGATTAAAGCAGAAAATAGACTCAAAATGTTTAGATTAAAACTAACATTAAAGCAGAAATATCAAGAAAACAACCTAAACGTCTCGATTAAAGCCAAGATTAAAGCCAAGATTAAAGCCGAGATTAAAGCCGAGATTAAAGCCGAGATTAAAGCCGAGATTAAAGCCGAGATTAAAGCCGAAATGTTGAGATGAAGTCAAAATAAAAGAGGAGGTCATTATTGAAAAACACAGACAGATTATCGAAGGTTAAAAATGATTCTGATGGAAAATGAAGATGCAGGAACCCTGTTTTCTTTTGGTGTCCCTCTCCACTAAGACAAGTCTCCGAGGGCGTCTGGAAGACACCCGAGGACATCTCCGTCCAACCCCAGAAGCGAGCGGACGACCTGGACATCCTGAACAGTCCTCCTCTCAGCCTCACCGACCTCAGCACCAGCGCCGGCCTCGCCAACTGGATGCCCGTGGCGTCCGACGCCGACGCCTCGGGTCCCGAGCAGGACGTCCAGTCCGCCATGACCTTCAGGAGCCGAGTCCTGGACGAGCTGCCCAGCAGGCGTCCCGCCGACAAGGCGGTGTCCGCTGAAGTCCGGCTGGTAATGTTCATTGATCTGCCACCAGCAGATTTATATTTACGGTTTGTTGTTGGGCGCCGTCAGGACGGGCCAGATGGCAGACGTCCATTTACATCTGAAATTCTATCCGAAGCTCTTAAATCTGTTACTGAGACACTCTTCACACACGAGCAGATGGTTTATTGTTGCACGTGTTCCCTCAGCTGTAGAAAACAAACTCCGTATATCTGCCTGCAGCTCATCTGAGTCTGTGTTTGTCAGGCGGCTGAGCGGGACTGGGAGGAGAAACGGGCCAGTCTGACCCAGTTCAGCGCTCAGGACATCAACCGTCTGCTGGAGGAGACCCAGGCCGAGCTGATGAAGGCCATACCGGACCTGGACTTCGCTGCCAAGCACATAAACAAGCCGGCGGTGCCGCCCAAGCCTCAAATCACCATCCCGATAACCTCGACCACCGCCGCCGCACCCGCTGCCGGCGTGGACCAGCAGCCGGGGAAAGTGCAGCTGGCCGCTCAGAAGCTGAACAGCATGGAGGGGGGCGGAGCTCATCGAGGGTCGGGTCGGTACTCTGGATCTTACAGAACATTTCCCGGTTTTATTCCTTGTTGCTGACGGTGGTTCTGGTTCCACAGTCGACCTCAGCGTGGCCAAGTACAAGACAGAGAAACCCTCCAAGTCTCCTCCCCCGCCGCCGCCGCGCCGGAGCTTCCCGTCGGCGCACGGCCTCACCACCAACCGCACCGGAGAGGTGATCGTCACCGCCAAGACCCAGAAGGTGAGACGGGTCCGAACCGTCGGATTATCTGAGCTTCGTGTCGATGTTTCCCTTACTTCCTGTTCCACAGAGAGTCTGACGGATCGAACTTTAACCTTTGACCTAAAATGGCCTCCGAGTCGTCCTGATGTTTTTAAAATATTGCTCAGCTTTAATTAAAGGTTTAAAGCTGATATCGTTAAAGAAACTCGTGTTTTTTTCAGCAGATTAATAAAACCTAAATGTGACCCCTGCTGGTGAAACGAGTCACAACCAGGAATTCTCCAACATTATTTTATTTTAGATTCTCCGACTTTAAAGACTTTAAAGCATCCATTAAACACTTTGTGTCTGCAAAACATGTGAGGAGAGCTGCAGACCAGGGACGATCCAGAAATGGTCATGAATGTCAGTTTAGAAGCTATCAAAGTTCTCAAATAAAGCACCTTTTGAGAATGTCAATGTTTGTTGGGAATTATCTTACAAAACTAGGAAGGATTTTTGGTTTAGATATTAAAAGTTATGGTTTTTTATTGATTTTAGTAAAAAAAAGAATCACAACTATTAGGAAAATGCCCCGCGAAATCCTGGAGGGATTAAATAACAAATAATGACGCTTCAACACTTAAATGTTTACTTTAACAAGTTCTGAACAGTCCCCACCTCGTGTTTATTTTATTTCTGGGTATAAAATCGGATCTAAACTTTATATTTTTAGCTCTGGTTGGTCGAAGCCTTGAACTGAATGTTCAGGTTTAACTCTCAGCTGCTGTGAAGCTTCTCTGATCTCTCAGCGAGCAGAAACTCACTCAGCAGATTTGAGTTTTATTTAAATCCAGAACACGCCGACTTCTTCAAGCAAACTCTCTAAGCTTCCCTGCGAGACGCTCGGAGCTCAGTTTGAGTTCTGCAGAGATCAGGAAGTTACTGTTGCAGTGTTTGGCTTTTTGTCTTTCAGGTTGAAGAAGACGGCGAGATGCCGAAGACTCTGGTGAAGCTGAGGCGGACGCCCTCCGACGCGCCCCGCCCCGCCTCCACGCCGCCGGTGATCGCAGCGTCAGCTGTTCGCGACGAAGACGACGAGGAGAAGATCATCGCTGAGCTGGAGGTTTGAGTCCCGATCCGATGCGGCTGCAGATTTCTGTTTGCATTTGTCGAGTTTTAACACGGCCGCGCCGCGTTGTTTCACAAACGAAGATATTTCAGGGAGCTGCGGTAAAAGAGGCCCCGCCTCCACGAGTCTCCGGCTCCCTGCGCAGAAAGGTAAAACAAAACCGTCCTCCGGACTTCTGCTGACTCTCCTCTTTTTATTAACTTCGATTTATTCCCGCTTTGCTTCACTTTGTGTTCTGACTGAAGTGAAGAACGCTGACGTCTCCGGCAGAATTAAATAAATTAATTTATACATAAACTGACCTCGATCTGAAAGGTTTCTTTTATAGGCGTTTATTAATCGGAGCAGAAAATCCCTGAGAGGTTAGTTTGTTTCTCTAATAATCATCCGAGGAAAAACAGCTGAAAGAATTTAACATTTATTGCTTCTTTTCAGGATTTAAAAAAGGCACCAGTTTCACAAAACTCTCAGAAAAGAATCCTCACGACCAGAAAGTTGATCATTAAAACAAAAGAAGACAAATTAAACAAATGTTTTGCATCTAATTTACCTGAAATCCTGCAGACAGGAAGTTAAAGTCTGACCTAAGGATGTCGATGATAATAAATCAGTTATTTTATTTTATTTTAACTGAATCAAACCTTAAAATGAGGTAAATTAAATATTCTAACGAAGCATCATCTAACCCGAGTCCAAAATAAACATGAAAGTTAATAAAAATAAATTAAATGGTCAAATTAAAGGAGTTTCTTCAGACAGTAATATTTTAAATTGATGTATAATTTGAGGACATTAATGATGTCAAAGAATAAATATTTTCCCTTTTAGTTCTGAGCAGCAAAAGACTCTTATTTTGTTAAAATATTGATAATTATAGCCAAAGTATTTATTATATCAGCTGAAGTTTTAATGAGGCAGATATTTGCTGTTTGGATCAGTTTTCGGAGCCGAACTCTTCTTCGGCTGTTTGTAGCTGAATCGAGCTTTTCCTTCCTAACCACCTTCTCTTCTTCTGCGTGTTTGTGAAACCTGATGGTCGTCCTTCGGCTGCTGTTGTTGTTGTGATGATGATGATGACGAAGATCAGGAGAGAATCGGAGCTCGAACCGTCAGCAGTTCGGCTCGCAGGAAAACTGCTGCTTCCAGTTTTCATTTTTAAACAAGAGAAATGACATTTTCAGCTAAAGTGCTGAGCGCTGAATGACTTACAGCTTTAACAGCTAAATGTAGCCAAAAGCTAGCTAGAAGCTAAAAGTAGGAAATTGGTAGCTAATGCTAGAAGTAGCAAAACGCTAAAAAAAGCAGAGAGAGTAGCTAAAAGTAGAGGAAAGTCAGCTGAAACTTAAAAGTAGCAAAATGCTAAATAAAAGCACCAAAATGGTAGCTTAAAACTAACAGTAGCATAAGAAGACAGACGCTTTTTGAAGGAATTGAAAAGATTTCTGTGTAAATTTAAGTTTAAACTTATTTGTAAATAAAGTGAAATATTTTGAAAAGTATAAAAGTCACAGCAGCCGTCAGCTGAACGAGCCGAAGGTTTGGACGTACGAACAGCTAAAACAGGAAGTTAAACTGCAAAAAAATAAAATATGTTATAAAACACTATAACTGTTGAACGTCGCAGGAGGATAATAATAATAATAAAAATATTAAAAGTTTGGCAGAATCTGGGTACAAAATGGCCGAAGCTGCCAGTCCTGCAGACGGACCTGGAGGCTGCGGCGGCACCAGACAGGAGTGAAATAAAAACCTTTCCGTTGTTGAAATGTTTGTTTTGTGGCCTCCACAGAACAGCAGCATGTCTCCAGGGCCGACGAAGGGTCCGACCGTCGCCGCCCGCCTCAAACACCTCCAGCAGGGCAGCCTGGAGAGACCCAAAACCCGCCGGCAGAAAGAGGACTTCCCCAAAGTCCAGGGCCAGCAGCAGGTATTCCACTTCTAAACGCTCTGCCTGCTTCTCTTCCTGCCGCCGCCGCGAGGAAACCTCCACCTTTCCCCCGAGGACTGCGAGGCGCAAACCGTTCACCTCTTCTCCATCTCTGGTTTTACCTTTGGGTTGCAGAATCCAGCTGAGTTTGAGACGTCAAGTTTTTGTTGAGTCTGTCTGATTTCCTGACGAGGGTCTCGGTGTCAGAATCTCTCAGATGGTCCTGGTTGGTCGTAACGTTTAGACAGCTGCGGCGCCATCGAAACGAGAACGAGATGCAGAAAATGACCCGGAGATGGGTTTAATGTTCGCAGAAACAAAGTGCAGCAGCAGCTAAATTCATGTTTACTTTTCTAATTCTAGATTAACTGTGTAGTTTTTAGGTGTCAGACTTCAACAGGATTATTTAGAAAATCCTAAAAACGAATTAACAAAAATAATAAAAAGTGGAACATTAGTTTGTTTAAAAACACATTAAAACCAGCAGGTGAAGCCGGATGTGACGAATTATAAACTCTGATCGTTTTCGTTTATAATCATCCTCACCGTTTATTTATTTTATACATTTTAAACTATTTCAGAACGTTTTCATTAAATAAACAATAAATCAGATTTAGGTTAAAACAATTCATCTAAAGTCGGCAGAGTTTTTAAAAACGTTGTTTTATTTATGAAAACTCAGCTGTTAACAGCTGTTAGCATCGCACAGCAGCTGTTAGCATCGCACAGCAGCTGTTAGCATCAAGCTGCAGCTGTTAGCATCAAGCTGCAGCTGTTAGCATCAAGCTGCAGCTGTTAGCATCAAGCTGCAGCTGTTAGCATTGTGCAGCAGCTGTTAGCATCACGCAGCAGCTGTTAGCATCGCGCAGCAGCTGTTAGCATCGTGCAGCTGTTAACATCTGCAGAGAAAGTTAGATGTTTATATTTCAGATTTTTCTCATATGATGTCACTTCCTGAGTGAATATTTTAATGTTGGACACAAACGGAGAGAAAATCATAGAACAAAATTAAATAAATATTTCTTTGTTGTTCAATCAATGCAAATAGAAGGTAAGAAATAAAATAACTAAATTATATTTAACTGAATGATTAAATAAAATAAAGTTTTCTGAATCAGGTTTTTAGGTGATTTTTGGAGATGTAAATAAAGAAAAACTAAATAATGAGTCTGATATACAAAGTGCTGCTCTGCTGCTTCAGAAAGCTTTGTTCCAGGAGGGACATCGTCTCTGTTCGTCCACAGATGGACCGGTGTCCCTCGTTGTTTTCAGTCTCCTCCCATCAGGTGTTCATTGTGACGTCAGACTCAGATTTAAGTTTTAAACAAAAAGTTTTTTGTGTCGCTGAAAGACGCAGCAGACGTCCATCTGTCCCTTAAAGACTTCTGCTCTGAAAGCGTTTCTTTGGACGGACAGAGCGTCTCTGGAGCCCCGCCCCCTCCCTGTCGGCCAATCAGATTGAAGCGCTGCACAGCGGCGGCGCTGAGAGACTCACAGATTTAACAAAAACTTGAATCACATTTGTCTGTTGTCTGTTAGTGGATTTTGATTTTTATCTTTTCTTTTCCCCCTCCCTTTCACCGCTTCATGTTTCTGTTAAATTTTGACCTTCTTTGCTCTTAAACCCCGCCCCTTTCCCCTCCCCCTCCCCCCTCACTTACGTTTTGGGGCAGTCCTGAGCTTTTTGCTGCTCATTGAGCCGATCGGTCATCATCTCCATCTTTTGCTGCCGTTTTCCTTCGCTGCTTTTTTCTGACGTCATTTTAGTCTTTTTGTTTCCTGCTTTTTATTTTTATTATTTTTTAGTTTTTTTGTCTTTTTTTCCATCCTGTCTGCTTCTCAGGTCTCATCCGGACTAATCAGTGAGGAGAACTCGGACCGCTCCAGTTTTGGACTCCTAAATCCTAATTCACGCCTCAGAGGTGTGACTCCATCAGCCAGAAATCACTCAGATATGAAACCTGAGTGAACAGAACCAGAATCCTAAATTCTGATGTGATTTCAGCATCATGAAGCAGATTGTCGCATTAAAACGTTTAACTCCATCTTTCACCAAACGCAGCTTGTGTCCTGGTTCCACAGCGAAACGATGATCTTAAAAACGCTTTTTAAACGTTTATTTTGAAGAAATAAACCACAAGAGAGGAGGAAATATGACCCCGTGGAGATTTAAATAAGTTTCTAATTAAAGCTACATAATTCAACACGTTTGTTTTATGGAGGCAGATAAACGGATCAGAAGCTATCGCCCGTCTTCCACGATGTCTGTCTGTCTGTTAGCGAAATATCTCATCATCTCTGGATGTTCAGCTGTTTGGGTCTGTCAGCCCTGAAGGAAGCCCAGACCTCCGGCTCCTCCAGAGAGGAGAGTTCTGGGTCTGCGTCTGAAGACCTCCTCAGCGGACTCCTTTCGATGAGTGACGCCTCGTCTGAAGCTGAAAGGAGGAGCAGCCAAGATTCTTCTCTGAGCTCCTCCTCCTTTCAGCTTCAGACGAGGCCTCGCTCCTTCGTCTCTCACAGATCCTTCAGCTCCTCCTCCTTTTTGGAGCTAGACTGCTGGACACAATGCCTTTGGCTCTAATTCAGGATGGCCGCCACAGCTAATTGACGTCTCTAAGGCCGTCACTTTTACAGACGTTGATCCGAGTCACTCCGAGCGCTGACGAATCAGAGAAGAGCTTTGTTTTAAACTTTGGCGGGCGATATGCATTCCTGCTGGTTTTATTAGGTTCAAGTCTTTTATTATAATTCAATTAAATCCTCAGCCTGAGAACAAAGAATAAATAAATATGTAAATTATAAAAACAACTCCTAAAATGCATGTCGCCCGCTACCTTTCATGCCAAAGTTATGAAAACTCAGCTGCTAACAGCTGTTAGCATCAAGCTGCAGCTGTTAGCATCGTGCAGCTGTTAGAATCGCACAGCAGCTGTTAGCATCGTGCAGCAGCTGTTAGCATCGTGCAGCAGCTGTTAGCATCGTGCAGCAGCTGTTAGCATCGCACAGCAGCTGTTAGCATCGTGCAGCAGCTGTTAGCATCAAGCTTCAGCTGTTAGCATCGTGCAGCAGCTGTTAGCATCGCACAGCAGCTGTTAGCATCAAGCTGCAGATCTGTGAGCTCAGCTTCTGTTGAGGACGACTCTCAGCTACTACCACTCCAGATTTTAGCCTTGTTTTTACACATAAGATGGCTGCAGTGGCCATCTTTAACCAGGTGGAGTCCAAAGGCTCATGAGATATTTTGCTAACAGACAAACATTTACAGGATTTGCAGCAATAAGAAGGTTAAAATAAAACTGTAATAATCTTTTCGACTAAATTCGAGTAAAACTTTAAAGACGGTGACGTGAAACAGGGACACAGACGGTAATTTAACCCGTTAATTTTCATGATTTCCAAAATAATTTGTTGCTAAATTTTAGATGAGTTAAAAAAAGAAAATAGAATAAATAAATAAATCTCCAAATGGGCTGAAGGTTGTGACGAGTTGAGTGTTTAAAAGATAAAATAACTGAAGAGTTTATAATTAACAGATTAGCTCAGATTAACTAATCCAGAATTAAAAAGATAACGGCTTCACTGATATATTGTATGTATTATATTCTAAAACCATTTAGTTTTAGTTTTAAAGAGAACATGTAAAAAAGTCATCTATGTTTTATATAATCAAGCTTTTTTTGTATTTTTATACTTGAAGAGATTCATAAACATGTAACACATTTATTCTGTAAATTATTATTTTTCTGTGTTAAAGATTTTATTTTTTCTGCGAAACCATGAAACGAACCATGATCACACTTTGATGTAGAGACGCTCCAGATACTAACTGTAAAATACCGTTTATTTAAAAAAAGCAGCGTGCTGATAGGACGTCCGTCTGTAGCCGTTTTCTTCTAATATAACCGACCGTGCGTTCACTCCTCAGATTACAGTTTCTTGATGAATGTGTGATTGTTAAACCATTTGTGGATGTTCGAATCATGTATATAAACCCAAACAGTATATTACAGAACTGATTTTATGTGGAATTTTTTTATAAACGGTGAAAAATGGCATGCAATCTGTAAACATTCCTGGAAATCTGCACGCTGACTCGACATTCAGTGTAACCCTGTGAGCGTACGATAGAGTAAAACTGTACAGAAACATAGATTTTTGTATCCTGTTCTGTCAGAATAAAGATGAAATAACCGTAACATCACCAGAGAGTTAAACCTAAAAGATATTTATCATCTAACAGCTGTTCCTCCCGTGTGAAAGTGATGCCTGTTGTTTGTGACTCGTGACGAAGAATGAAGACCAACTTACGGTTAACTGTACGTAAACTGTGAATGAAAAGATAACAAGTTGCTGCTTCGTGTGAGAAACAAAAAGGTTGCTGCTTTTTGTACGTTCCTGTTGTGTTTTTGTGACAATAAAGGTGATCCTCTGATACGTCACAGCTGTCGCTGGTTTGTTTCCATCCGGCCGTCAGGACCTTCATGCTCCTGACGGGAAAAGACTCGAGTCCCCGAGTTTAATGTGGATTTCCTCCAGTTATCCTTAAACCCCCAGATATCTGTCCAAATGTCCCTCAGAGAGTCTCACCTGGACCTCGGGGTTCTGAACCAGAAGAGTTCATTTAATTAGTTGGTTTTATGGTCAGCCTGATTCATCCAATCAGAGACCAGCGTCCTGTTGGGCCCAACTGTGTCCAAGCTTCAGCCGTCCTCCTCCATTGTTTAATCCACTTCAGTACCGCAGCATGATGCTGCCACCACCGTGCCTGGCAGCTGGTTCAGTGCTCTGTCTCCAAATGTCCTCCTTGTCCAAACAGCTCAGTCTTTGTCTCATCTGACCATCAAACCTGTCTCGAGAAGACATTTGTCTTGTCCATCTGGTCCTCTCAGTCCATGGTGGACAGGGACACTGATGGACAGGGACTCTGGTGTTCCAGCAGGGGATCAGGGTCCAACCTCTGAGGACCATGAATGTAAGTTTAACGTGAACTTTTCATCAGACTTTAATAATAATAATGTTTAATTAACTGATTACTCGTGCGACAGTTAAATACGTCCCTCAGAAACGAGACCTTCATCAGGGTTCAGCCTCTGACGACCAGCAATGTAAGTATAGAAGAAAAAGTCATTTTAAAGACTGTTGGTTTGATTTTAATACGAATCTTTTATCTTTTATCGTCTCTGTGAGCTGGAACACGGAGCAGCCGGAGGTTCTGATGAGGCCCGTTTGGATCTTTGAGTCGAGGTAAGATGATGAACAGGAAGCACATCTTTTTAAAAATATTTACTCATGATTTTATTAAACCTGGACAGGAAATTAACTTGCAGAGAAGAACCAGAATTATTGTTGTTTAACGAAAACACTGAAGACGAGTTTAGTTATTAAATAAAATCTGAGAATCGATGAGTTTTTCCTGCTCTGGTTTTAAAACTTCCAGGAAACAGAAGTAAAAATCTGTGAGGATTTAAAGTTTCATCTCCAACCTGTAAGTTTATAAACCTGCAGCGACTTGAGTTGTAAAAATCAGATAAACTTTGTGATAAAATCCCATTTAGAAGGAAAGTTAAACATGTAGATATTTTAACTATGTATAAAGTTTAATGTTTGTGTGGCTTGAAGAGTTTATCTCTTTGTTCCTTTTTCAGGCTGAAGGTTTTAACTCGTGGATCTTTCAGACTCCTGGTTTCCTCTGAAGGTGACTCAGTTTTTAATCAACTTTGACTTTATCTCTGCCTGTTAACGTAACAAACTGTAACTCCGCCCCGTCGTGGTGATGTCATCAGGAAGAAAATGTCCGACTACTTTTACCATAAATCCTCTAAAATAAGAAGCACAAACCGAGCCGCGGTATAAAATGTTTTATTTGAACAATCAGAATAAATATTCAGGTGAAACTGACGAAGTGTTTCCTGTTCGAACAGGAAGTTCGTCCCGGCTCAGAGCGAGATGTCGGAGGAAACTTGCAGCTGCTGACCCTGTTTCCACTTGGAGCTGAGCCGAACGCCGTCCGTCCGCCGGTACGGCTGGTTCCTCAGATCTGATGACAGGAAACAGGTCAGTTAGGAGAAGTATTTTAATGTTTCTGCTGCAGATTAAAGAAATGTGATTACAGGTACTGGTCATAAAATTAGAATATCATGAAAAAGTAGATTGATTTCAGTAATTCCATTTAAAAAGTGAAACTTGTATATTATATTCATACATTACATACAAACTCATATTTCAAATGTTTATTTCGTTTAATTTTGATGATTA
>NC_051446.1:25391179-25404375 GCF_001649575.2 Kryptolebias marmoratus
TCTACGACTTACGGTTCGTCCTATCTCACGTTAGGGGGCGATGTGGAGCAGTTTGGCCACGCCCACTTTCGATTACATTAGAATCACGCGATTTCACACGGGGGACAACTTTCCGTGAAGTTTGGTGAGTTTTTGAATATGGGAAAGCCCTCAAATTTGCGATTTTGGAGTCAGAATAATAATAAGAATTCCACGAAATACAGGAGGCCTTCGCAGCGCTGTCGCTGCTCGGGCCTAATTAAAGCTAAACGACGGAGCAGCAGCAGAGTTTCTATGAGCTGAAGAAGTCTGAAAGCAAATTATAAACTGTCCCTTTATCTCCACCTGCTGGTGCAGCAGAGGTACTTGTTGGAGAGAAGAAATATCCAGAATAACGTTACACTATACTGCCAAAAGTATTCACTCACCCGTCCAAATCTCCCATAAACTCTCCTCTTCAGCCACAGGATAAAGGTCCAGTTGGTTTTGTTTTTACCATGGCCTGGATGACTGAACAGATGTCTCTCCAGGCTAACAGGCAGCTAAATGAGCGCTGGTTTGTTGATTTTAAACGCTATAATAACCTTCTGTGAGGTGAGTAAAGTTGCAGCCTCACAAAGGGCAGAGTGTTAGCGTTCTTTTACGTTTAGCTAGCTGTTAGCCTGGATGAAGAAACTCCTTCCTGTCTCACCTGTGAGGATGTCCTCGATGGCGCCGTCCTTCTCCTCCCTGACCTGAGAAGACACCTGCCTCCTCTTCAGCTCAGCGATCAGATCCATCTGAGGCATCCGGGGCTTCGCCGGAACCTGAAGCATCAAACTGATAATTATTAAGGTTTCCTTGCTGATGTTTTGCTAACAGCCGTGAAACCCGACTCACCGCCTTGTTTCCTGTGCGTTCGGCGCTCGGGGTGAGCTGGTTTTCCTGCTCAGCCTGCTGTGAGAACAAATAAAAACACGATTATCGGCTGAACTACAAACCTGTTTGTTTTTGTGCGTGACCTCTGACCTTAAACGCTTTGATGAACCTGACAAAGACGGGGAAGAACATGGAGGGCGGACTGGTTTTAGGATCCTCCCCGAAGTACTCCACAGTCGACTCGTAGACCTCCTGCGGAACAGAAGCCCGACTCAGAACCAGAACCGCCCAGCGTGGGTTTAGTTAATCAGGTTAAGTGACGCCGACCTGAGCGGTTTTCCCATCAGCCACCAGGGAGTCGAGCAGCTGAGCGTTTCTGCTGAGGAACTCCTGCAGGACGGGATGAGCTTCATCTGCAGAGACCTGAGTCTTCATCGCCTCCATCCCTGCCTGCAGGGCTCGCAGGTCCTGCAGGACGCTGTCCAACCAGACTGCAGAGACGGGTTCGAGGTCAGCCTGAGCGAGAACCGAACTGCAACTGCAGCCGTGTGATGTCAGAGTGCGGGTTTACCGAGCGCAGCCTTGTCCAGGAAGCTCAGCTCGGTGTAGAAGGTCTGCAGCTCCGGGTGTTTGTCCCGGATGGTGTTCACGATGAAGTGCAGCAGCGTCTGCCTGCGGTCCGTTGACTTGGTGTCCAGCAGCTTCGAAGGACGAGTCACAGAACAGGAGGAACTAAATACCTGCAGATATAAACTCTACAAACCAAAGGATCCAGTTTCTCACCAGATCCAGACTCTGCAGGCGGAAGCCGTACGCCGGGCCTCGCTTGCTGCTGTTCATGTAGTTCCCAAACGCCAGGATGATCTTTAAATCATCAGTTTGCTTCAAAATAAAAGCTGAGACATTTTACTGTCCTGTAAATGTTTGTTCAGACCGTTTACCTCGAGGATTTTCTTCAGTTTGCCAGAGGATCTGATGGACATGGACGCTGCGATGACGGCGTTCAGTTGCTGGAAGAGATTCTGGTTTAATCACAGATCCGAGTGGGTCCGTGAGATCCGGTCTGACCTGGACTCACCGGCTGGATGATCTGGACGCTCTGAGGGAAGTTCCCCATGAAGGTGAGCGTTCGGATCCTCTCCTCCACTCCTGGGATTTTCCCAAAGCGGACCATGAAGCGCTCCTCCTCGCTCAGCTCGTCCAGCGGCCGGCCCTCGGCCTCGAAGTTCTGGATCAGTTTCATCTCGCTCTCGGTGGGAACGAAGCGCTGCAGGAGCTCCAGGAAGTCCAGGCTCAGAGCTTCCTGGTTGTACCTGGAGAGACGGGAGTTTAACCGCCGGATCGTTCGGCTGGAGGAGGTGAAGCGTCAAACGTACGTCTCGATGGCGCTGCAGATGTCAGACGCAGACGTTCCCTCCTTCCTCAGAGTGATGGCCAGGTTTTTGGCCCTGTTGGGCTCCAGGAGGGACACTTTGCTGGGAGACTTGGAGGTCATTTTCCTCTGCAGGGTCCCCAGATCCACAGGGGGGGCCTGGGCTTTGGTTTTAAACTGCTCCTCGAACACGTCCATGTTCAGCTCCTGAAACAGAAGCAAGGCTTGGACTCTCTGACATGATCTTAGATTTTTCTGCCTCCTGGTGAAGAAGAACAACCTGATCGAACCTGCAGGACGAGCTCGTCGTCCAGCTCGCTGAAGACGGTTCCCGACACCTGACTGGACTTCAGAACCTCCCAGTTCAGCAGCGGCAGCCGGTATTTAGTCTGAATGGGTTTCTTTTGTTTACAGCCTGGAAGAAAACAACAACAACAGATTCAGATCCTCAGGTTTGACTCCTCCGGCCGTTAAAAGGAAACCTGAAGCAGGTTTGATTTGAAAAGTTGTTTTTTTACACAGAAACTGCAGAGTTTCAGGAGATAATTTGGTCTGAAGTTTTTCCACAGATTCAGTTTTTGCAGAAGGACGACTTGGTGACTCGAAAAATACAAAAAAATAAACATTTCTGTCTCACTGAAGTCTGAGTGTTTGAGATCGTGCTTTTAAAAACCACATGAACAGATCCAGACCCTGCGGAGGGTTCTGGTCCCGGGACACCTCGGGTCCCTCCTGGACCGACCAGAGAGAAGAGCCAGAAGGTTCATGTTTTTGTTTTACGGAGCCTAAATCATCACCATCATCATGAGATCTTCCAGCTGAACAAAAATCTGTACAAATATTTAAAAACCAAAACTGACTGCAGGTTTTTAACTTTCTTCCAAAAGCTAAAATACTTTAAAACGGACCCACCTGTCCCGTCCGCTGCCTGCCGGGTCGTACCACTTCCTGGAGCCCGTGGGGGAGGCGGAGCTAATGGAGGAGGAGGAGGAGGAGGTGGGGGAGGTTGTAGCATCACTGAGTCTGAAGGAGCTTCAGATGAGGAGGAGGAGGAAGGAGGAGCGTCTGTTTCGTCACCTGGAACAATCAGGATCTCATTTAATCAGGTGTGTGTTCACCTGCGCAGACTACAGCAGGTCCAGCGTTTGTTTACGTTGAGTGCAGACCCGCAGGCCAACATATCTGGAAACGCCTTCAAACGGCACCAGTTTCAGGCTCAGTTTCTACATTTTGTGTTTAAATCTAAAGAGTCTGAGGCTGAAACCTTCGGGTTCATCCTCTTCCTCCATCTAAAGGAAGATTATTTCAGGAGCTGGACCTGATCCTGACCTCTGAGCGTCTCCTGATGGACCACCTGGACCTCCAGCTGTCCGGAGGGGGAGCGCTCCACCCGGAGGAGACCCTGCTCCACCAGGACCTGGACTCTGAGCTGCAGCTCCTCCAGGACCTTCAGAGACCTGAGATCCGCTTGTTTGGGTTTCTGGTTCTGCAGCTGGGAGATGGACTCCTGCGACACAGAGACCCGATGAATAAAACCAGAGATCGGGTGACCTCTGACCTCTGACCCTGCTGAATGGCACCTTGAGGAGCTCCGCCTCCTTGTTGGTCTGAAGGAGTTTCTTCTCCAGCTCCGAGACTTTCTCCATCGCCTCCTTCTCCACCTCCTGCAGCCTGGAGTTCAGCTGGAAAACATCAAGTTTCAACTAATCTGAAGGAGGGAAAATATTTAAATTATCATCAACTTTAATAAAAGTTTAAATATTTATAATCAGAACCTGTTTTACTGAACTGACCTGTAAATTAAATATCTGATCAGACGGTCATTAAAGTAAATAACGATCAGTTTTAATATTTATTGTTTTATTCCACGTTTATGAGTCTAATTCTGTATTTTAAACATTTTCTGGCTCTTTTCATTGAGTTTTCAAAGAAGAAAACAGCTGGAAGGTTCCCTCCGGGTCGGGGTGAGTCTTGGTTCTGGAGGAGGACGGAGGAGGAGATGGATCAGAACTGAAGGAACCAGATCCTGGATCCAAGCGGCTGAAACGATCTTCCTCTCAGGGAGCTCCGAGTCCAGCTGCTCCTCCTCATCATAAGGAGTCAGCTGAGGAGCTGAGGAGGTTCAGCATCGGGTCGCCTCACAGGGAGGAGACCCGGGGCAGACCCAGAACTGACTGGAGGTCTGGGTTTCCCTCCTGGACCCGCCACTGTTTAAGGCTGTGTGACTGTAAAGGCCTCAAATAATGACTGCAGGTAACCAGAACTGGATCGTGTGTGTGTGTGTGTGTGTGTGCGTGTGTGTCCTCCACCTGCGTGTTGAGCTCCTGCAGCTCCTCCAGGTGCTCCAGCAGGTGGTTTTTGGACTCTGCGTCCTCCAGCAGAGCTCCGACATCGAACACGTTATCCAGGTAGGCCTGGATCTGAACCAGCAGCCGGTCACTCTCCGTGAACTTTAACCTCTGAAAAAGAATCCCCGACATCAGTCCAAAGATCCGGGAGCGAAAGCCTGCGGAGTCAAAGGTCAGACTTGCCTCCAGGTCGTCGTCCAGCCCGTGCTGCGTGAACTCGTACTGAAGGTGGACTCTGAAGTTCATGTTCTCCACCGAGTGGACCACGATGTTGATGAACTGCATGCAGGCCACCTGAGGAGAAACCAGAGCTGGGATCAGCATCCGAGCTGTTCTTCATCACCCAACGGCCTGCATCTTCTCAGAAATACCAGGAAACGTTCAGGACGTCTGCAGAGAGGCTCAAACAGCTCAGTCTGAGTCCTAACGAGTAAAAACTGCAGCTGAAAGACTTTTATTTTCACAGGAAACGTCTTCGACAGAAGCAGCATCACTTCCTCTGCTGCTGTTTTCACCGAACGGAGGAGAAGAAGACAACTTCTGTCTCAAAATGAACCAAAACTCAAATTCAGACAAACTTTTTCTTCTTCAGACGTTTTGCAAAAAATCTAATTAAACTGAAATAAGTGGAAACTGTTGATCTGTTTGTTTTATTTCCTCCTGAGGGTCATTAAAGTCGTTTTGTTTACCTTCATGAAGGTAAACACCTGAACACACCTCCTGCTCAGTGTTTCCTGTTTGATCCTCGGAGCTGGACCACGTTTATAAAGAACAGAATAAATTATTAACCTCTTGCATCCTGAGCCGGTTAAGAAAGACCTTGACCACCCTTAGAAGGGAGGGGAGGGAGAGGGATTTGCACGTGAGTTCTACAAATCACTGCATGAAGCGAAGGTGAGACGATTCGGTCTGCGAGAACGTCCCGGACGGTCTCAGGTTTACCATGAAGTCGATGTTGTTGTCTTCTTTACGGAAACACTCCGTGAGCTTCTCGAAGCGACTTCTCTCTCCACAAACCTGCGGAACGGAGAATATCAGATCAACCACACACACACACACATCGGGGCGAGGCTGCAGCTTTCAGGATTAAAGCTCCAACAAGCGGACGCTCAGTGGGTTTTATTAACGGATCTTAACGAGGTCCAGTTTCTGAAACCTCCCGCTCCCGTCTGTCTGCATGTTTCAGCCACACCAGGAGAGAGCAGAGGTCAAAGGTCGCTCCTGGTGTTAAAGTCAGTGAAACAGATCTGAAACCTGAGCGTTTGTCAGGGAAAGGGTTAAAGCTGAGGTGAATGTTTTTGGACAAACCAGAAACTCTGAAGTTTAAGTTTCTTAAAACCAGTTCAGTCAGTTTCTCTCAGTGTCTGGAAACCACAGAAGAAGAATGTGTGGCCTAAATATAAACAAACTTCTAGAAAAATACTCAAAGCACAGAAGTTCAGCTAAAAGCATTTAAATCAGAAAAAAATCTGTTCCAGTCATCAGTTTGTTTCCCGTTTTTGTTTTTAAATAATTCAGATTTAAAGTCTGAACATTTCTGAAGAAATGACAGGATCCAAGATGGAGGCAGGCGAAGACGCCGCTGAGACAGTCCAGGACGCAACCGCAGGATGGAAAACAGACGTGGAAAAACCAAACAGCTGGAACATCTGTACCAACCTCCAGATCCAGAAGAAAGCAGCGGTGATAGATGTAGCAGCCCCAAGAGAAGAAGCTGGAGAGAGAGGAACCAGAGTGGAGGCCTCAGAGGTCATCATGTGACCTCCAACAGACCCAGGAAGAACCTCAGAGATCCTGAACAGAACCCTGGGACCCGAGGTTGGAGTAAAGTGGAACAAAGAGGGCGAGATCAGAGTTTATTTCCCTCTCGGCGACCGACCTGACCTCTTTAAAGTTGTTGAAGGCGGCGAGGATGATGTCGTGGCCTCCTCTCACCAAACAGACGGCCGCCAGCAGCTCCAGAACCAGAGCTTTGGTCCTGAGGACGAGACGGGCCGTTAGCTTAATAAACGAGCTGAAACTGAATTTATTCCTCCACGTTTGGCTTTAAAGCAGCTGGGATTTATAAAAAGCAACAACATGAATCCCTTAAAGATGTAATCAGTGATAAATCAGGTAAATCTGGATCTAAAACAAGCTTTGAAATGAATACTTGTGATGTTTTGGATCACCTGGGGTTCCTGTCGTTCAGACTCAGGGTGATCTCGTTGACACAGTTCGGATGCTTCATCACCAGATTAAACCCCGACTGAAAACATTGAATCAAAATAAAAACAAAAAGTTTACCTGCTTTAAACTCTGTTTCCTGTTTGATCCAAATTAAAACTTTACTTCTTTACGTCTTTTAATTTAATAACTTCCAGCAGGAAGTTTAAAGTTGAACTTTTTACTGTTGAAGCTGCAGATTTAAAGTTATTGTGTTGATCTTTAAGTTAGTAAAAACCTTAATCTATCCTTCCTCTAGTTCATTAAAACAGTTTGAGCTTTAATATAGGATGCAGAGAACTAATCAGGGGTCAAAGGTCGCAGTTACCCGGTAGTTCATGATGGCACGTAAACACATGATGCAGAGATGAACGTCGTCTTTCTGACTCTGGGAGCTCCTCTGACCTCGCCTGTTCCAGAAACAACGAGACTGAACGAACGCAGAGCTGAAACCGAGCTGAGAGCTAAACAAAGCTAAAGGCTAAATGTAGCAAAAAATAGCTAAAGGCTAAAAGTAGCAAAACACCAGCTAAATGTTAAAAGTAGTGAAAGGCTAGCTAAAATTAGCAGAATGTTAGCATTATTGGAATTAGCATTAGCACTATTAGCATTACCAGCAGTGTTATTGGCATTAGCATGAAAAGAAGTAGCATTAGCATCAGTAGTCTTAGAACTGGTTTAGCTAGCAGTATTAGAATTAGCATTAGCACTATTAGCATTACCGGCAGTAACAATAGTAGATTTTGCGTTAGTAGTACTACTAACAGCAGCAGTAGGACTAGCAGTCCCTTCAGATCATGCATGTCTGTAAACCTGCAGGACGTGTCCTCAGGTGTGGACGCGGTCTCGGACTCACCTGAGGGTGAACCCTTTGCTCGCCCCGTCTTTGTTCGTCGGCGAGTTACTGGCACTTCTGGATAGGTCTTCTGCCGACCGCTCCCAGGACTTGTTTCTGTCCGAGGGCAGCGTCCCGTTGTCCCAGGTCTCCGTCTCAGACCTGTGGACGATGTCCAGGACAGACGATCAGAGAGGAGACAGACTTCAGCCTCTGAAGACAACAGAGGAGCAGCTGAAACGTACGCAGCGGTGGCGCTGTGAGCAACGGAGAGATAATCCACCAGAACGTTTAGACCCTGGTTATCCTCGTTCAGGAACTCCTGAGCCCAGCTGCAGGAGACAACAGGAAATAAAAAGATGGCCGCCACAGCCGAGCGTCTTAAAGCTGCTGTTTTTAACCGGCCTCACCCGATGTGGTTGGTCCTGAGGGAGATCTCCAGCTCTCTGAGGACCTGCGTGGATTCCTGGACACGTCTCCTAAACTGAGACAACACTTAAAGCTAGAGAGACCAGTGACTGCCTGATAACACTGAAAACCTTAAACAGGAAGTGATGCTTGCGTGTCGGAGGCCGGACAGAAAATGACGCTAAAGAGGCGTTTAGAAAACAATCGAGACATTCTGATCAGCGCAGATGGAAAACCAGGATAAAGATATGTTATGTCTAAAATATGTTAATAAATTAAATTAGATCAGTAAAAATATCATTAAATCACGTTTATATTAAATAAAAAGAATGTTCACCAACAAACAAGCAGTTTTCTGTTTAATTTAAAGTAATTTTAATCTTAAATGTGCTTTTCAGGTAAAGTTACAACATTTTTTATGTCAAAAAGCACCGAAAGTGTCAGTTTATTTTATTTTTTTTTACCCAGGACGTCCCTCAGATTATTTTAAAAAGATTAAAGAGTTTTATTCGGTTGAATCAGTTCAGCCTGTTTTATTTCTGTTTCAGGAAGCAGAACCGTCTCCTGGACCCGGGTTCTCCGGGTTCTCCGGGTTCTTTACCTTACGACTGTTTCCTCCGTGATCCAGAAAACTTCTCAGCTTCTCCAGATAAGCCGACGGAGGATTCCTGACTTGGAATCGTTCCTGCAGGAGAAGCACACAGAGGGGCTGTAAACATGGCCGCCTGTCTGTCTCGTTTGTCTCTCTGGTGGACCGGAGACACGTCCAGGCGTCCCCGGAGGGGGACTCCAGCTGCCTGAGACTGAGAGGATCTGACGGCCACTTTATCAAAACCCCGAAGCTGTTTCCTGAGAGGCAGAGACAACAGGTGTCCTCTGTCAGTCCCTCGTCCTCTGGTTGCTATGGAGACGTACATTATTAATGAGCTCCTCTGAGCTTTTTGTCCCGACAGCAAACAGGAACATCAGGTCAGGAGGAGGAGGGGGGGGGAGGTGGAGGAGGAGGGGGAGGAGAAGGAGGAGGAGGAGGAGTAAAGAAGAAGGAGGAGGAGGAGTAAAGAAGAAGGAGGAGGAGCAGGAGGGGGGAGAAGGAGGAGGAGCAGGAGGAGGAGGAGTAAAGGAGGAGGAGGATGAGGAGGTGGAGGAGGAGGAGGAGTAAAGAAGAAGAAGAAGGAGAAGGAGTAAAGAAGAAGGAGGAGGAGGAGTAAAGAAGAAGGAGGAGGAGCAGGAGGAGGATGAGGAAGTGGAGGAGGAGGAGGAGTAAAGAAGAAGGAGGAGGAGCAGGAGGGGGAGAAGGAGGAGGAGCAGGAGGAGGAGGAGTAAAGAAGAAGGAGGAGGAGGATGAGGAGGTGGCGGAGGAGGAGGAGTAAAGAAGAAGAAGAAGGAGGAGGAGGAGATGGGGGGAGGAGAAGTAAAGAAGGAGGAGGAGGAAAAGGAGGAGGAGAAGAAGGTGGAGGTGATGACCTGTATCTGTCTGGGTTCAACAGGAACCAGGAGTCCAACCCTGCAGGTTTTAGAGGTTCCTCTGGCCGAGGACTACCAGGGTTCTGCAGAACCTGAGGAGCAGAGGAACATCTACGTCCTCCAGGATTGGACACCTCTGATCTTCACCCATCGGGAAGAAGAGACGATCTGACGTACCTGGTCACAGATCAGGTCCCACTTCTTCTCGTTCTCGTACTGAGACAGGATCTTCACCTTGTCCGGAGGAAGGTTCATCGTGTTCTGAGCGAGGAGAACCAGAGAACAGAAGTCAGGAACGGAAAGGAGGACGTGTCCTCTGAGGGACGTGTCCTCTGAGGGACATCAAAGAGATTCAGCCGATCGATCAATAAATGTTGGTTAGATGTGACCAGAGAGGAGCTTCAAAACCAAAATTACAGCAGAAATGTGATAAAATTCAGTTTATTTTATTCGTTTTATGTTGATTCATCTGATGGAGAAAAACTAAAAACAAATAAAATGTCTTTTTACTCAGGATTTTTATGAAGCAAGTTGGTTCATTTCAAAACTCTATAAATAAATAAGTATTTATTAATTTTATATTGAGATAAAATAACAAATAAATGGTTTTTTTACAGTGTTTGCAGTAAATTTGCTGAAATTGTCGACGTGAGTTCGATCGATGCTTTCTCTTATTTTACACTAAAACACAAACAGATGTTGTTAAATAAAAGTCCCGATCTCGGATTAAATGTTTCCTTCCTGCTGCAGCTCTGAGCTCAGAACATTTACATTATCACCCGCCGTGGGCTCCCTGCTGGGAGAAATGCAAACCAGCATTCAAAGCAGAGAAGCTGCTCGAGTTTCTGCAAACAGGCAAACCTGAGGCCTCGTTCTGTAAACAAAACATGCAAATGACCGCCTCACACACACACACACACACACACACACACACGCGTGGTGACGGCGAGGAAGGCGGACATGTTGGCGGCGGCTGCAGACGTTTGAGCTCTGCATCGACTCTAAAACACGTCAGAAAACGTCGTAAAATAAAAGATTTACTGAAGAGACGAAGACAGAAAAATGGACTCATCTTGAAGACGTCCCCGTCTTCCAAACGTGTCCTCCACTCAGACCCTCAAACTTTCCACCAGCTTTCATGAAATGAAGGTTTGTTTAATCCAGAGGTGTCTCATCAGAGAACCGGGACAAGGACAGGGACCGGGACAGGGGCAGGGACAGGGACCAGGACCAGGACAAGGACAAGGACAAGGACCATGACTGGAACCAGGAAAGGGCCCAGGACCGGGGCAGGGACAGGGACAGGGACAGGGAGAGGGACCGGGGCAGGGACAGGGACCAGGACCAGGACAAGGACAAGGACCATGACTGGAACAAGGAAAGGGCCCAGGACCGGGGCAGGGACAGGGAGAGGGACCGGGGCAGGGACAGGGACAGGGACCTTGACAGGGACAGGGAGAGGGACCGGGGCAGGGACAGGGACCAGGACCAGGACAAGGACAAGGACAAGGACCATGACTGGAACCAGGAAAGGGCCCAGGACCAGGACAGGGACAGGGAGAGGGACCGGGGAAGGGACAGGGACAGGGACAGGGACCGGGACCGGGGCAGGGACAGGGACAGGGACAGGGACCATGACCAGGACAGGGACAGGGGCAGGGACCTGGACCGGGACCTGGACCGGGACAGGGACCAGGACCGGGACCAGGACAAGGACCAGGACCAGGACCAGGACAGGGCCCAGGACCAGGACTGGGACCGGGACTAGAACTGGACTGAATCAAACTCAACTTTAACTCAACAGCTGGAGACATGAGGACATCCTCGTCCGTCTCTTTCTTCTTGTCTCCTGAAGACACTTTGCTTCTCGCCCAATCAGGTGTCTCCGTTCAGACGGATCTGCTCACATGAGAGGAGCTCCTTAAAGACCTGATCTGGATCCATCATGGAAGCAGTCCCCCAGACCGGACCGGAGACCCCCATTTGAACCTTTCAGGTTTGGGGTCAGAGACCAAAGTCCAGATCTTTGTTTGAGGAGAACCACCGAGAACCTGAAGACCATCCACAGCCAAGACCATGAAGTCCTGGAGTCAGAACTACAGATGGGTCTGCCCGGAGGTCCTGGAGTAAAAACCAATCCAGACCTCAGTCCTCCTGAACAACGACCCCCAAAATCAGGGTCGGGGACCCGCGGTGGGTCGTGAAACACAAAGTTAGGGTCCTGAGAAGATCTGAAGAAAACTAAATGAACTTTAAAAGTCGTCACTGAAGGCAAAGATGAAAGCAGCAGATAAACGATACAGAATGACAGAACCAGCTGATGTTGGGTTCTCCAGAAGGCGGGGGAACGTTTAGTTTCTGGGTCAGAACATGAAAAGAACCGAGTCATGTTTGGTTCGGGGATCAGAGGCGTCGTGTTTCTTCTGGATGTCTGCAGGAATCTGAACGTTAGAAACCAACTCAGGCATCCTTCCAACAAGCCTTAAACTGAACACTGGTTCTGGTTCTGGTTCTGCTGTTCCCGGACTGAGGCGACAGAAGAAGCCGTCCGGCTGCATTCTGGTCATAACTTCCTTGTCGGGACTCAGATCTGCTTCAGGTCTGAACGTAAAGACTTCCAGGAAGGACGACACGTTGGAGCTTTTTTATCGGATTAAAAGTTAAACTTTGAATAAAACAGAATAAAATCCATCCTGCAGGTTCAGATCTCCTCTCTGCTTGGTTTTATTTTCACTTTTCACCGATTTAAAAGGTTTAAAAGTAGAAAATCACCGTGGCTGATGAACCAAACGCTTCATAAACGTTATTTATGGATACATTTATTTAAAACAGCTGCATATCACCCGCCGCTTTTCATGCTGCAGTTTTAGGATTAGCTGTGGCGGCCATGTTGAATTGAGTCATTAGTCAGTCGTAGGTTTTATTAAATCTGCTCACCGGTTCGTGAGATATTTCGCTGACAGAGACAAGAAATAAGCTCCATCGACACGCAGCTGTTCCACAGCAGGTTAGATACTGACTCTTTCTAAACTTTCCACTGAACCACAGCTTAGAAAGATCTGAACTATCCCTTTAAATGAACAACCAGACTGTGGCTGAAGGAAAAGTCAAAACCAGAACCATCTTGGTAACATTTGGACCTCGTTAAATCAGATTTATTGGTTGGAAACGACTCGGTGTTGGAACTCCTGACTCCTCGGGGCTTTTATTTGATTTTATCTGATTTTATTTTGGTTTTTTTGTCCTCTCTCTCTTTTGTTTCCTGTCCGACGCTCAGATAAGCTCGTCCTGAGACGTGCACATTGTCAGAATATTCCACATTCTTTCTGCTGCGACTCACCAGCGCCGCGCTGAAACGCTCCTCCAGCTCCTCCTCAGGGGGCATCGGGATCTTCGGCCCGGCCCGATGTTTCTCCGGCCCGGAAATCTTCCCCTCCTTCACATCCCTCACCTGAGGAAGCTCCGCACTTCCAGCCGAGTTTCCCATGCTTGGAAATATCCAAAACGACACAGAAATGATCCAAAACTCAGAGTCACTGAAGGGTCCTGCGTGACCTTTGACCTCCCGCTGTCTCCATGACGACCCAACGATGAGGTTCTCCAACAAGCCGAAGAGATCCCTGAGCTTTCTGAAACCTTAGAACGAGGGAAGAGGATCTGCTGCTGGTGACGGAGTGACAGCTGAGGGAGGAGGAGGAAGGAGGGAGGAGGAGGAGATGAAAGAGGA